>NC_064409.1:72882893-73107893 GCF_023375975.1 Astyanax mexicanus
ACCTTAGCAACCGCCTAGCAACACCCTAGCAACCACCTAGCAACCACCTAGCAACACCTAAGCAACCACCCCGGATACCATAGCAACACCTTAGCAACCGCCTAGCAACACCCTAGCAACCACCTAGCAACCATCTAGCAACACCTTAGCAACCACCCCGGATACCATAGCAACACCTTAGCAACCGCCTAGCAACACCCTAGCAACCACCTAGCAACACCTTAGCAACCACCCTGGATACCATAGAAACACCTTAGCAACCGCCTAGCAACACCCTAGCAACCACCTAGCAACCACCTAGCAACACCTTAGCAACCGCCTAGCAACACCCTAGCAACCACCTAGCAACCACCTAGCAACACCTTAGCAACCACCCCGGATACCATAGCAACACCTTAGCAACCGCCTAGCAACACCCTAGCAACCACCTAGCAACCACCTAGCAACACCTTAGCAACCACCCCGGATACCATAGCAACACCTTAGCAACCGCCTAGCAACACCCTAGCAACCACCTAGCAACCCAATAGCAACACCTTAGCAACCACCCCAGATACCATAGCAACACCTTAGCAACCGCCTGGCAACACCTTAGCAACCACCTAGCAACCACCTAGCAACCACCTAGCAACACCTTAGCAACCACCCCGGATACCATAGCAACACCTTAGCAACCGCCTAGCAACACCTTAGCAACCACCTAGCAACCCAATAGCAACACCTTAGCAACCACCCCAGATACCATAGCAACACCTTAGCAACCGCCTAGCAACACCTTAACAACCACCTAGCAACATCTTAGCAACCACCCCGGATACCATAGCAACACCTTAGCAACACCTTAGCAGATACCAGCCAGCACTGCAATCACACTCGCAGTTTCTGCAGGAACTGCAATCTAGTTATTATTATTATTCCACCTGTTTTTTGTCCGGTTAACTAGTGCCGCAGTTTTCGAAATATCGACTTCGTTCAAAAGAGAAAACGTGCATCCATATCGGGAATGGTGGGCTTGTATACAGCTTTCCGATCGGACTTACGTTTTTCGTAAAAACTTCGTAAGTACGTGTTTTTTTGACCATTGAAAATGAATGGGCAGAACTTTGCACGCCCGTGGACGTCGCAATTTTTGAAATACGAAGATGAAACCAATTGAGGACCTGTAGAACTTATTGAGCTCTTTCCGAAAATATGCGTTACGAAAAGTTACGACGTACGGATTTCGTACGATTGTCGTACGAAGTGGCCCCATTGGAATGAATGGGGCCAATCGGAGGACGGCAGCTAGATCGAAGGACAGGTAGCTAGAACTCCAGTACTGTGTGTAATGGAGCAGCTATGGGATAAAACAGCATTAGGTCAAAAGTTTGGACACCCCGGCCCCCCAGTACTGTGTGTAATGGAGCCACGGGTCAAAAGTTTGGACACCCCGGCCCCCCCAGTACTGTGTGTAATGGAGCCACGGGTCAAAAGTTTGGACACCCCCGAACGGCCAAAGCAACCTAGCGTGCATAGCTGATTGATGTATTTGCACGTTGCGTAGCAACGTGCAAACACCATTTAATCTAATTTATGCATATACATCACCTAGCAACCACCTAGCAACACCTTAGCAACCACCTAGCAACCACCTAGCAACACCTTAGCAACCACCCCGGATACCATAGCAACACCTTAGCAACCGCCTAGCAACACCTTAGCAACCACCTAGCAAACACCTAGCAACACCTTAGCAACCACCCCGGATACCATAGCAACACCTTAGCAACCGCCTAGCAACACCTTAGCAACCACCTAGCAACCACCTAGCAACACCTTAGCAACCACCCCGGATACCATAGCAACACCTTAGCAACCGCCTAGCAACACCTTAGCAACCACCTAGCAACCACCTAGCAACACCTTAGCAACCACCCCGGATACATAGCAACACCTTAGCAACCGCCTAGCAACACGCTAGCAACCACCTAGCAACCACCTAGCAACACCTTAGCAACCACCCCGGATACCATAGCAACACCTTAGCAACCGCCTAGCAACACCCTAGCAACCACCTAGCAACCACCTAGCAACACCTTAGCAACCACCCCGGATACCATAGCAACACCTTAGCAACCGCCTAGCAACACCCTAGCAACCACCTAGCAACCACCTAGCAACACCTTAGCAACCACCCAAGATACCATAGCAACACCTTAGCAACCGCCTAGCAACACCTTAGCAACCACCTAGCAACCACCTAGCAACACCTTAGCAACCACCCCGGATACCATAGCAACACCTTAGCAACCGCCTAGCAACACCCTAGCAACCACCTAGCAACCACCTAGCAACACCTTAGCAACCACCCCGGATACCATAGCAACACCTTAGCAACCGCCTAGCAACACCTTAGCAACCACCTAGCAACCACCTAGCAACACCTTAGCAACCACCCCAAATACCATAGCAACACCTTAGCAACCGCCTAGCAACACCTTAGCAACCGCCTAGCAACACCTTAGCAACCACCTAGCAACCACCTAGCAACACCTTAGCAACCACCCCGGATACCATAGCAACACCTTAGCAACCGCCTAGCAACCACCTAGCAACCACCTAGCAACACCTTAGCAACCACCCCGGATACCATAGCAACACCTTAGCAACCACCTAGCAACATCTTAGCAACCACCTAGCAACACCATAGCAGATACCAGCCAGCACTGCAATCACACTCGCAGTTTCTGTAGGAACTGCAATCTAGTTATTATTATTATTCCACCTGTTTTTTGTCCGGTTAACTAGTGCCGCAGTTTTCGAAATATCGACTTCGTTCAAAAGAGAAAACGTGCGTCCATATCGGGAATGGTGGGCTTGTATACAGCTTTCCGATCGGACTTACGTTTTTCGTAAAAACTTCGTAAGTACGCGTTTTTTTGCCCATTGAAAATGAATGGGCAGAACTTTGCACGCCCGTGGACGTCGCAATGTTTGAAATACGAAGATGAAACCAATTGAGGACCTGTAGAACTTATTGAGCTCTTTCCGAAAATATGCGTTACGAAAAGTTACGACGTACGGATTTCGTACGAATGTCGTACGAAGTGGCCCCATTGGAATGAATGGGGCCAATCGGAGGACGGCAGCTAGATCGAAGGACAGGTAGCTAGAACTCCAGTACTGTGTGTAATGGAGCAGCTATGGGATAAAACAGCATTAGGTCAAAAGTTTGGACACCCCGGCCCCCCAGTACTGTGTGTAATGGAGCCATGGGTCAAAAGTTTGGACACCCCGGCCCCCCAGTACTGTGTGTAATGGAGCCACGGGTCAAAAGTTTGGACACCCCCGAACGGCCAGAGCAACCTAGCGTGCATAGCTAATTGATGTATTTGCACGTTGCGTAGCAACGTGCAAACACCATTTAATCTAATTTATGCATATAAATCACCTAGCAACCACCTAGAAACACCATAGCAACCACCACAGATACAATAGCAACACCTTAGCAACCGCCTAGTAACACCTTAGCAACCACCTAGCAACCACCTAGCAACACCTTAGCAACCTCCCCGGATACCATAGCAACACCTTAGCAACCGTCTAGCAACACCTTAGCAACCGCATAGCAACCACTTAGCAACACCTTAGCAACCACCCCGGATACCATAGCAACACCTTAGCAACCGCCTAGCAACCACCTAGCAACACCTTAGCAACCACCCCGGATACCATAGCAACACCTTAGCAACCGCCTAGCAACACCTTAGCAACCACCTAGCAACCACCTAGCAACACCTTAGCAACCACCCCGGATACCATAGCAACACCTTAGCAACCGCCTAGCAACACCCTAGCAACCACCTAGCAACACCTTAGCAACCACCCCGGATACCATAGCAACACCTTAGCAACCGCCTAGCAACACCTTAGCAACCACCTAGCAACCACCTAGCAACACCTTAGCAACCACCCCGGATACCATAGCAACACCTTAGCAACCGCCTAGCAACACCTTAGCAACCACCTAGCAACCACCTAGCAACACCTTAGCAACCACCCCAGATACCATAGCAACACCTTAGCAACCGCCTAGCAACACCTTAGCAACCACCTAGCAACCACCTAGCAACACCTTAGCAACCACCCCGGATACCATAGCAACACCTTAGCAACCGCCTAGCAACACCTTAGCAACCACCTAGCAACCACCTAGCAACACCCTAGCAACCACCCCGGATACCATAGCAACACCTTAGCAACCGCCTAGCAACACCTTAGCAACCACCTAGCAACCACCTAGCAACACCTTAGCAACCACCCCGGATACCATAGCAACACCTTAGCAACCGCCTAGCAACACCTTAGCAACCACCTAGCAACCACCTAGCAACACCTTAGCAACCACCCCGGATACCATAGCAACACCTTAGCAACCGCCTAGCAACACCTTAGCAACCACCTAGCAACCACCTAGCAACACCTTAGCAACCACCCCAGATACCATAGCAACACCTTAGCAACCGCCTAGCAACACCTTAGCAACCACCTAGCAACCACCTAGCAACACCTTAGCAACCACCCCGGATACCATAGCAACACCTTAGCAACCGCCTAGCAACACCTTAGCAACCACCTAGCAACCACCTAGCAACACCCTAGCAACCACCCCGGATACCATAGCAACACCTTAGCAACCGCCTAGCAACACCTTAGCAACCACCTAGCAACCACCTAGCAACACCTTAGCAACCACCCCGGATACCATAGCAACACCTTAGCAACCGCCTAGCAACACCTTAGCAACCACCTAGCAACCAACTAGCAACACCTTAGCAACCACCCCGGATACCATAGCAACACCTTAGCAACCGCCTAGCAACACCCTAGCAACCACCTAGCAACCACCTAGCAACACCTTAGCAACCACCGCGGATACCATAGCAACACCTTAGCAACCGCCTAGCAACACCCTAGCAACCACCTAGCAACCACCTAGCAACACCTTAGCAACCACCCCGGATACCATAGCAACACCTTAGCAACCGCCTAGCAACACCTTAGCAACCACCTAGCAACCACCTAGCAACCACCTAGCAACACCTTAGCAACCACCCCAGATACCATAGCAACACCTTAGCAACCGCCTAGTAACACCTTAGCAACCACCTAGCAACCACCTAGCAACACCTTAGCAACCTCCCCGGATACCATAGCAACACCTTAGCAACCGTCTAGCAACACCTTAGCAACCGCATAGCAACCACTTAGCAACACCTTAGCAACCACCCCGGATACCATAGCAACACCTTAGCAACCGCCTAGCAACCACCTAGCAACACCTTAGCAACCACCCCGGATACCATAGCAACACCTTAGCAACCGCCTAGCAACACCTTAGCAACCACCTAGCAACCACCTAGCAACACCTTAGCAACCACCCCGGATACCATAGCAACACCTTAGCAACCGCCTAGCAACACCCTAGCAACCACCTAGCAACACCTTAGCAACCACCCCGGATACCATAGCAACACCTTAGCAACCGCCTAGCAACACCTTAGCAACCACCTAGCAACCACCTAGCAACACCTTAGCAACCACCCCGGATACCATAGCAACACCTTAGCAACCGCCTAGCAACACCTTAGCAACCACCTAGCAACCACCTAGCAACACCTTAGCAACCACCCCAGATACCATAGCAACACCTTAGCAACCGCCTAGCAACACCTTAGCAACCACCTAGCAACCACCTAGCAACACCTTAGCAACCACCCCGGATACCATAGCAACACCTTAGCAACCGCCTAGCAACACCTTAGCAACCACCTAGCAACCACCTAGCAACACCCTAGCAACCACCCCGGATACCATAGCAACACCTTAGCAACCGCCTAGCAACACCTTAGCAACCACCTAGCAACCACCTAGCAACACCTTAGCAACCACCCCGGATACCATAGCAACACCTTAGCAACCGCCTAGCAACACCTTAGCAACCACCTAGCAACCACCTAGCAACACCTTAGCAACCACCCCGGATACCATAGCAACACCTTAGCAACCGCCTAGCAACACCTTAGCAACCACCTAGCAACCACCTAGCAACACCTTAGCAACCACCCCAGATACCATAGCAACACCTTAGCAACCGCCTAGCAACACCTTAGCAACCACCTAGCAACCACCTAGCAACACCTTAGCAACCACCCCGGATACCATAGCAACACCTTAGCAACCGCCTAGCAACACCTTAGCAACCACCTAGCAACCACCTAGCAACACCCTAGCAACCACCCCGGATACCATAGCAACACCTTAGCAACCGCCTAGCAACACCTTAGCAACCACCTAGCAACCACCTAGCAACACCTTAGCAACCACCCCGGATACCATAGCAACACCTTAGCAACCGCCTAGCAACACCTTAGCAACCACCTAGCAACCAACTAGCAACACCTTAGCAACCACCCCGGATACCATAGCAACACCTTAGCAACCGCCTAGCAACACCCTAGCAACCACCTAGCAACCACCTAGCAACACCTTAGCAACCACCGCGGATACCATAGCAACACCTTAGCAACCGCCTAGCAACACCCTAGCAACCACCTAGCAACCACCTAGCAACACCTTAGCAACCACCCCGGATACCATAGCAACACCTTAGCAACCGCCTAGCAACACCTTAGCAACCACCTAGCAACCACCTAGCAACCACCTAGCAACACCTTAGCAACCACCCCAAATACCATAGCAACACCTTAGCAACCGCCTAGCAACACCTTAGCAACCACCTAGCAACACCTTCGCAACCACCTAGTAACCACCTAGCAACACCTTAGCAACCACCCCAGATACCATAGCAACACCTTAGCAACCGCCTAGCAACAGCTTAACAACCACCTAGCAACATCTTAGCAACCACCCCGGATACCATAGCAACACCTTAGCAACACCTTAGCAGATACCAGCCAGCACTGCAATCACACTCGCAGTTTCTGCAGGAACTGCAATCTAGTTCTTCTTCTTCTTCTTATTATTATTATTCCACCTGTTTTTTGTCCGGTTAACTAGTGCCGCAGTTTTCGAAATATCGACTTCGTTCAAAAGAGAAAACGTGCGTCCATATCGGGAATGGTGGGCTTGTATACAGCTTTCCGATCGGACTTACGTTTTTCGTAAAAACTTCGTAAGTACGCGTTTTTTTGCCCATTGAAAATGAATGGGCAGAACTTTGCACGCCCGTGGACGTCGCAATTTTTGAAATACGAAGATGAAACCAATTGAGGACCTGTAGAACTTATTGAGCTCTTTCCGAAAATATGCGTTACGAAAAGTTACGACGTACGGATTTCGTACGATTGTCGTACGAAGTGGCCCCATTGGAATGAATGGGGCCAATCGGAGGACGGCAGCTAGATCGAAGGACAGGTAGCTAGAACTCCAGTACTGTGAGTGTATGGAGCAGCTATGGGATAAAACAGCATTAGGTCAAAAGTTTGGACACCCCGGCCCCCCAGTACTGTGTGTAATGGAGCCATGGGTCAAAAGTTTGGACACCCCGGCCCCCCAGTACTGTGTGTAATGGAGCCACGGGTCAAAAGTTTGGACACCCCAGAGCCCCAGCACTGTGTGTAATGGAGCCACGGGTCAAAAGTTTGGACACCCCAGAGCCCCAGTACTGTGTAATGGAGCCACGGGTCAAAAGTTTGGACACCCCAGGGCCCCAGTACTGTGTGTAATGGAGCAACTGGTCAAAAGTTTGGGTACCCCGGACAGCTCTGCAATCACACTCGCAGTTTCTGTAGGAACTGCAATCTAGTTAGTGTGATTGCAGTAATGCAATCACAGTATTGTTCTTCTTAAGTCTTATTCTTCTTCTTCTTCTTCTTATTATTAGTGTGATTGCAGTAATGCAATCACAGTACTGATCTTCTTAAGTCTTATTCTTCTTCTTCTTCTTCTTCTTCTTCTTATTATTCCACCTGTTTTTTGTCCGGTTAACTAGTGCCGCAGTTTTCGAAATATCGACTTCGTTCAAAAGAGAAAACGTGCGTCCATATCGGGAATGGTGGGCTTGTATACAGTTTTCCGATCGGACTTACGTTTTTCGTAAAAACTTCGTAAGTACGCGTTTTTTTGCCCATAGAAAATGAATGGGCAGAACTTTGCACGTCCGTGGACGTCGCAATTTTTGAAATACTAAGATGAAACCAATTGAGGACCTGTAGAACTTATTGAGCTCTTTCCGAAAATATGCGTTACGAAAAGTTACGACGTACGGATTTCGTACGAATGTCGTACGAAGTGGCCCCATTGGAATGAATGGGGCCAATCGGAGGACGGCAGCTAGATCGAAGGACAGGTAGCTAGAACTCCAGTACTGTGAGTGTATGGAGCAGCTATGGGATAAAACAGCATTAGGTCAAAAGTTTGGACACCCCGGCCCCCCAGTACTGTGTGTAATGGAGCCACGGGTCAAAAGTTTGGACACCCCGGCCCCCCAGTACTGTGTGTAATGGAGCCACGGGTCAAAAGTTTGGACACCCCCGAACGGCCAGAGCAACCTAGCGTGCATAGCTGATTGATGTATTTGCACGTTGCGTAGCAACGTGCAAACACCATTTAATCAAATTTATGCATATACATCACCTAGCAACCACCTAGAAACACCATAGCAACCACCCTGGATACCATAGCAACACCTTAGCAACCGCCTAGCAACACCATAGCAACCACCTAGCAACCATCTAGCAACACCTTAGCAACCACCCCAGATACCATAGCAACACCTTAGCAACCGCCTAGCAACACCCTAGCAACCACCTAGCAACCACCTAGCAACACCTTAGCAACCACCCCGGATACCATAGCAACACCTTAGCAACCGCCTAGCAACACCCTAGCAACCACCTAGCAACCACCTAGCAACACCTTAGCAACCACCCCGGATACCATAGCAACACCTTAGCAACCGCCTAGCAACACCCTAGCAACCACCTAGCAACCACCTAGCAACACCTTAGCAACCACCCCGGATACCATAGCAACACCTTAGCAACCGCCTAGCAACACCCTAGCAACCACCTAGCAACACCTTAGCAACCACCCCGGATACCATAGCAACACCTTAGCAACCGCCTAGCAACACCCTAGCAACCACCTAGCAACCACCTAGCAACACCTTAGCAACCACCCCGGATACCATAGCAACACCTTAGCAACCGCCTAGCAACACCCTAGCAACCACCTAGCAACCACCTAGCAACACCTTAGCAACCACCCCGGATACCATAGCAACACCTTAGCAACCGCCTAGCAACACCCTAGCAACCACCTAGCAACCACCTAGCAACACCTTAGCAACCACCCCGGATACCATAGCAACACCTTAGCAACCGCCTAGCAACACCCTAGCAACCACCTAGCAACACCTTAGCAACCACCCTGGATACCATAGCAACACCTTAGCAACCGCCTAGCAACACCCTAGCAACCACCTAGCAACACCTTAGCAACCACCCCGGATACCATAGCAACACCTTAGCAACCGCCTAGCAACACCCTAGCAACCACCTAGCAACCACCTAGCAACACCTTAGCATCCACCCCGGATACCATAGCAACACCTTAGCAACCGCCTAGCAACACCCTAGCAACCACCTAGCAACACCTTAGCAACCACCCCGGATACCATAGCAACACCTTAGCAACCGCCTAGCAACAACTTAGCAACCACCTAGCAACCACCTAGCAACACCTTAGCAACCACCCCGGATACCATAGCAACACCTTAGCAACCGCCTAGCAACACCTTAGCAACCACCTAGCAACCAGCTAGCAACACCTTAGCAACCACCCCGGATACCATAGCAACACCTTAGCAACCGCCTAGCAACACCTTAGCAACCGCCTAGCAACACCTTAGCAACCACCTAGCAACACCTTAGCAACCACCCCAGATACCATAGCAACACCTTAGCAACCGCCTAGCAACACCTTAGCAACCACCCCAGATACCATAGCAACACCTTAGCAACCGCCTAGCAACACCTTAGCAACCACCTAGCAACACCTTAGCAACCACCCCAGATACCATAGCAACACCTTAGCAACCGCCTAGCAACACCTTAGCAACCACCTAGCAACCACTTAGCAACACCTTAGCAACCACCACGGATACCATAGCCACACCTTAGCAACCACTTAGCAACACCTTAGCAACACCACAGCAGATACCAGCCAGCACTGCAATCACACTCGCAGTTTCTGTAGGAACTGCAATCTAGTTAGTGTGATTGCAGTAATGCAATCACAGTATTGTTCTTCTTAAGTCTTATTCTTCTTCTTCTTCTTCTTATTATTATTATTATTATTATTCCACCTGTTTTTTGTCCGGTTAACTAGTGCCGCAGTTTTCGAAATATCGACTTCGTCCAAAAGAGAAAACGTGCGTCCTTATCGGGAATGGTGGGCTTGTATACAGCTTTCCGATCGGACTTACGTTTTTCGTAAAAACTTCGTAAGTACGCGTTTTTTTGCCCATTGAAAATGAATGGCCAGAACTTTGCACGCCCGTGGACGTCGCAACTTTTGAAATACGAAGATGAAACCAATTGAGGACCTGTAGAACTTATTGAGCTCTTTCCGAAAATATGCGTTACGAAAAGTTACGACGTACGGATTTCGTACGATTGTCGTACGAAGTGGCCCCATTGGAATGAATGGGGCCAATCGGAGGACGGCTGCTAGATCGAAGGACAGGTAGCTAGAACTCCAGTACTGTGAGTGTATGGAGCAGCTATGGGATAAAACAGCATTAGGTCAAAAGTTTGGACACCCCGGCCCCCCAGTACTGTGTGTAATGGAGCCACGGGTCAAAAGTTTGGACACCCCGGCCCCCCCAGTACTGTGTGTAATGGAGCCACGGGTCAAAAGTTTGGACACCCCCGAACGGCCAAAGCAACCTAGCGTGCATAGCTGATTGATGTATTTGCACGTTGCGTAGCAACGTGCAAACACCATTTAATCTAATTTATGCATATACATCACCTAGCAACCACCTAGCAACACCTTAGCAACCACCTAGCAACACCTTAGCAACCACCCAGGATACCATAGCAACACCTTAGCAACCGCCTAGCAACACCTTAGCAACCACCTAGCAAACACCTAGCAACACCTTAGCAACCACCCTGGATACCATAGCAACACCTTAGCAACCGCCTAGCAACACCTTAGCAACCACCTAGCAACCACCTAGCAACACCTTAGCAACCACCCCGGATACCATAGCAACACCTTAACAACCGCCTAGCAACACCTTAGCAACCACCTAGCAACACCTTAGCAACCACCCCGGATACCATAGCAACACCTTAGCAACCACCTAGCAACACCCTAGCAACCACCTAGCAACCACCTAGCAACACCTTAGCAACCACCCCGGATACCATAGCAACACCTTAGCAACCGCCTAGCAACACCCTAGCAACCACCTAGCAACCACCTAGCAACACCTTAGCAACCACCCCGGATACCATAGCAACACCTTAGCAACCGCCTAGCAACACCTTAGCAACCACCTAGCAACCACCTAGCAACACCCTAGCAACCACCCCGGATACCATAGCAACACCTTAGCAACCGCCTAGCAACACCCTAGCAACCACCTAGCAACCACCTAGCAACACCTTAGCAACCACCCCGGATACCATAGCAACACCTTAGCAACCGCCTAGCAACACCTTAGCAACCACCTAGCAACCACCTAGCAACACCCTAGCAACCACCCCGGATACCATAGCAACACCTTAGCAACCGCCTAGCAACACCTTAGCAACCACCTAGCAACCACCTAGCAACACCTTAGCAACCACCCCGGATACCATAGCAACACCTTAGCAACCGCCTAGCAACACCTTAGCAACCACCTAGCAACCAACTAGCAACACCTTAGCAACCACCCCGGATACCATAGCAACACCTTAGCAACCGCCTAGCAACACCCTAGCAACCACCTAGCAACCACCTAGCAACACCTTAGCAACCACCCCGGATACCATAGCAACACCTTAGCAACCGCCTAGCAACACCTTAGCAACCACCTAGCAACCACCTAGCAACACCTTAGCAACCACCCCGGATACCATAGCAACACCTTAGCAACCGCCTAGCAACACCCTAGCAACCACCTAGCAACCACCTAGCAACACCTTAGCAACCACCCCGGATACCATAGCAACACCTTAGCAACCGCCTAGAAACACCCTAGCAACCACCTAGCAACACCTTAGCAACCACCCCGGATACCATAGCAACACCTTAGCAACCGCCTAGCAACACCCTAGCAACCACCTAGCAACCACCTAGGAACACCTTAGCAACCACCCCGGATACCATAGCAACACCTTAGCAACCGCCTAGCAACACCTTAGCAACCACCTAGCAACCACCTAGCAACACCTTAGCAACCACCCCGGATACCATAGCAACACCTTAGCAACCGCCTAGCAACACCTTAGCAACCACCTAGCAACCACCTAGCAACACCTTAGCAACCACCCCGGATACCATAGCAACACCTTAGCAACCACCTAGCAACACCTTAGCAACCACCTAGCAACACCTTAGCAGATACCAGCCAGCACTGCAATCACACTCGCAGTTTCTGCAGGAACTGCAATCTAGTTAGTGTGATTGCAGTAATGCAATCACAGTATTGTTCTTCTTAAGTCTTATTCTTCTTATTATTATTAGTGTGATTGCAGTAATGCAATCACAGTATTGTTCTTCTTAAGTCTTATTCTTCTTCTTCTTCTTCTTATTATTATTATTATTATTATTATTCCACCTGTTTTTTGTCCGGTTAACTAGTGCCGCAGTTTTCGAAATATCGACTTCGTTCAAAAGAGAAAACGTGCGTCCATATCGGGAATGGTGGGCTTGTATACAGCTTTCCGATCGGACTTACGTTTTTCGTAAAAACTTCGTAAGTACGCGTTTTTTTGCCCATTGAAAATGAATGGGCAGAACTTTGCACGCCCGTGGACGTCGCAATTTTTGAAATACTAAGATGAAACCAATTGAGGACCTGTAGAACTTATTGAGCTCTTTCCGAAAATATGCGTTACGAAAAGTTACGACGTACGGATTTCGTACGAATGTCGTACGAAGTGGCCCCATTGGAATGAATGGGGCCAATCGGAGGACGGCAGCTAGATCGAAGGACAGGTAGCTAGAACTCCAGTACTGTGTGTAATGGAGCAGCTATGGGATAAATCAGCGTTAGGTCAAAAGTTTGGACACCCCGGCCCCCCAGTACTGTGTGTAATGGAGCCACGGGTCAAAAGTTTGGACACCCCGGCCCCCCAGTACTGTGTGTAATGGAGCCACGGGTCAAAAGTTTGGACACCCCCGAACGGCCAGAGCAACCTAGCGTGCATAGCTGATTGATGTATTTGCATGTTGCGTAGCAACGTGCAAACACCATTTAATCAAATTTATGCATATACATCACCTAGCAACCACCTAGAAACACCATAGCAACCACCCCGGATACCATAGCAACACCTTAGCAACCGCCTAGCAACACCATAGCAACCACCTAGCAACCATCTAGCAACACCTTAGCAACCACCCCAGATACCATAGCAACACCTTAGCAACCCCCTAGCAACACCCTAGCAACCACCTAGCAACCACCTAGCAACACCTTAGCAACCACCCCGGATACCATAGCAACACCTTAGCAACCGCCTAGCAACACCCTAGCAACCACCTAGCAACACCTTAGCAACCACCCCGGATACCATAGCAACACCTTAGCAACCATCTAGCAACACCTTAGCAACCACCCCAGATACCATAGCAACACCTTAGCAACCGCCTAGCAACACCCTAGCAACCACCTAGCAACCACCTAGCAACACCTTAGCAACCACCCCGGATACCATAGCAACACCTTAGCAACCGCCTAGCAACACCCTAGCAACCACCTAGCAACCACCTAGCAACACCTTAGCAACCACCCCGGATACCATAGCAACACCTTAGCAACCGCCTAGCAACACCCTAGCAACCACCTAGCAACACCTTAGCAACCACCCCGGATACCATAGCAACACCTTAGCAACCGCCTAGCAACACCCTAGCAACCACCTAGCAACCACCTAGCAACACCTTAGCAACCACCCCGGATACCATAGCAACACCTTAGCAACCGCCTAGCAACACCCTAGCAACCACCTAGCAACCACCTAGCAACACCTTAGCAACCACCCCGGATACCATAGCAACACCTTAGCAACCGCTTAGCAACACCCTAGCAACCACCTAGCAACCACCTAGCAACACCTTAGCAACCACCAAAGATACCATAGCAACACCTTAGCAACCGCCTAGCAACACCCTAGCAATGACCTAGCAACCACCTAGCAACACCTTAGCAACCACCACGGATACCATAGCAACACCTTAGCAACCGCCTAGCAACACCCTAGCAACCACCTAGCAACCACCTAGCAACACCTTAGCAACCACCCCGGATACCATAGCAACACCTTAGCAACCGCCTAGCAACACCCTAGCAACCACCTAGCAACCACCTAGCAACACCTTAGCAACCACCCCGGATACCATAGCAACACCTTAGCAACTGCCTAGCAACACCCTAGCAACCACCTTGCAACACCTTAGCAACCACCCCGGATACCATAGCAACACCTTAGCAACCGCCTAGCAACACCCTAGCAACCACCTAGCAACCACCTAGCAACACCTTAGCAACCATCCCGGATACCATAGCAACACCTTAGCAACCGCCTAGCAACACCCTAGCAACCACCTAGCAACCACCTAGCAACACCTTAGCAACCACCCCGGATACCATAGCAACACCTTAGCAACCGCCTAGCAACACCCTAGCAACCACCTAGCAACCACCTAGCAACACCTTAGCAACCACCCCGGATACCATAGCAACACCTTAGCAACCGCCTAGCAACACCCTAGCAACCACCTAGCAACACCTTAGCAACGACCCCGGATACCATAGCAACACCTTAGCAACCGCCTAGCAACACCCTAGCAACCACTTAGCAACACCTTAGCAACCACCCCGGATACCATAGCAACACCTTAGCAACTGCCTAGCAACACCTTAGCAACCACCTAGCAACCACCTAGCAACACCTTAGCAACCACCCCGGATACCATAGCAACACCTTAGCAACCGCCTAGCAACACCTTAGCAACCACCTAGCAACCACTTAGCAACACCTTAGCAACCACCCCGGATACCATAGCCACACCTTAGCAACCACTTAGCAACACCTTAGCAACACCATAGCAGATACCAGCCAGCACTGCAATCACACTCGCAGTTTCTGTAGGAACTGCAATCTAGTTATTATTATTATTCCACCTGTTTTTTGTCCGGTTAACTAGTGCCGCAGTTTTCGAAATATCGACTTCGTTCAAAAGAGAAAACGTGCGTCCATATCGGGAATGGTGGGCTTGTATACAGCTTTCCGATCGGACTTACGTTTTTCGTAAAAACTTCGTAAGTACGCGTTTTTTTGACCATTGAAAATGAATGGGCAGAACTTTGCACGCCCATGGACGTCGCAATTTTTGAAATACGAAGATGAAACCAATTGAGGACCTGTAGAACTTATTGAGCTCTTTCCGAAAATATGCGTTACGAAAAGTTACGACGTACGGATTTCGTACGAATGTCGTACGAAGTGGCCCCATTGGAATGAATGGGGCCAATCGGAGGACGGCAGCTAGATCGAAGGACAGGTAGCTAGAACTCCAGTACTGTGAGTGTATGGAGCAGCTATGGGATAAATCAGCGTTAGGTCAAAAGTTTGGACACCCCGGCCCCCCAGTACTGTGTGTAATGGAGCCATGGGTCAAAAGTTTGGACACCCCGGCCCCCCAGTACTGTGTGTAATGGAGCCACGGGTCAAAAGTTTGGACACCCCCGAACGGCCAGAGCAACCTAGCGTGCATAGCTGATTGATGTATTTGCACGTTGCGTAGCAACGTGCAAACACCATTAAATCTAATTGATGCATATACATCACCTAGCAACCACCTAGAAACACCATAGCAACCACCCCGAATACCATAGCAACACCTTAGCAACCGCCTAGCAACACCCTAGCAACCACCTAGCAACCACCTAGCAACACCTTGGCAACCACCCCGGATACCATAGCAACACCTTAGCAACCGCCTAGCAACACCCTAGCAACCACCTAGCAACCACCTAGCAACACCTTAGCAACCACCCCAGATACCATAGCAACACCTTAGCAACCGCCTGGCAACACCTTAGCAACCACCTAGCAACCACCTAGCAACACCTTAGTAACCACCCCAGATACCATAGCAACACCTTAGCAACCGCCTAGCAACACCTTAGCAACCACCTACCAACCACTTAGCAACACCTTAGCAACCACCCCGGATACCATAGCAACACCTTAGCAACCGCCTAGCAACACCCTAGCAACCACCTAGCAACCACCTAGCAACACCTTAGCAACCACCCCGGATACCATAGCAACACCTTAGCAACCACCTAGCAACCGCCTAGCAACACCCTAGCAACCACCTAGCAACCACCTAGCAACACCTTAGCAACCACCCCGGATACCATAGCAACACCTTAGTAACCGCCTAGCAACACCCTAGCAACCACCTAGCAACACCTTAGCAACCACCCCGGATACCATAGCAACACCTTAGCAACCGCCTAGCAACACCCTAGCAACCACCTAGCAACCACCTAGCAACACCTTAGCAACCACCCCAGATACCATAGCAACACCTTAGCAACCGCCTAGCAACACCTTAGCAACCACCTAGCAACACCTTAGCAACCACCCCGGATACCATAGCAACACCTTAGCAACCACCCCGGATACCATAGCAACACCTTAGCAACCGCCTAGCAACACCCTAGCAACCACCTAGCAACACCTTAGCAACCACCCCGGATACCATAGCAACACCTTAGCAACCGCCTAGCAACACCTTAGCAACCACCTACCAACCACTTAGCAACACCTTAGCAACCACCCCGGATACCATAGCAACACCTTAGCAACCGCCTAGCAACACCCTAGCAACCACCTAGCAACCACCTAGCAACACCTTAGCAACCACACCGGATACCATAGCAACACCTTAGCAACCACCTAGCAACCGCCTAGCAACACCCTAGCAACCACCTAGCAACCACCTAGCAACACCTTAGCAATCACCCCGGATACCATAGCAACACCTTAGTAACCGCCTAGCAACACCCTAGCAACCACCTAGCAACCACCTAGCAACACCTTAGCAACCACCCCGGATACCATAGCAACACCTTAGCAACCGCCTAGCAACACCCTAGCAACCACCTAGCAACCACCTAGCAACACCTTAGCAACCACCCCAGATACCATAGCAACACCTTAGCAACCGCCTAGCAACACCTTAGCAACCACCTAGCAACACCTTAGCAACCACCCCGGATACCATAGCAACACCTTAGCAACCACCCCGGATACCATAGCAACACCTTAGCAACCGCCTAGCAACACCCTAGCAACCACCTAGCAACACCTTAGCAACCATCCTGGATACCATAGCAACACCTTAGCAACCGCCTAGCAATACCTTAGCAACCACCTAGCAACATCTTAGCAACCACCCCGGATACCACAGCAACACCTTAGCAACCACCTAGCAACACCTTAGCAACCACCTAGCAACACCTTAGCAGATACCAGCCAGCACTGCAATCACACTCGCAGTTTCTGCAGGAACTGCAATCTAGTTATTATTATTATTCCACCTGTTTTTTGTCCGGTTAACTAGTGCCGCAGTTTTCGAAATATCGACTTCGTTCAAAAGAGAAAACGTGCGTCCATATCGGGAATGGTGGGCTTGTATACAGCTTTCCGATCGGACTTACGTTTTTCGTAAAAACTTCGTAAGTACGCGTTTTTTTGACCATTGAAAATGAATGGGCAGAACTTTGCACGCCCGTGGACGTCGCAATTTTTGAAATACGAAGATGAAACCAATTGAGGACCTGTAGAACTTATTGAGCTCTTTCCGAAAATATGTGTTACGAAAAGTTACGTCGTACGGATTTCGTACGATTGTCGTACGAAGTGGCCCCATTGGAATGAATGGGGCCAATCGGAGGACGGCAGCTAGATCGAAGGACAGGTAGCTAGAACTCCAGTACTGTGAGTGTATGGAGCAGCTATGGGATAAAACAGCATTAGGTCAAAAGTTTGGACACCCCGGCCCCCCAGTACTGTGTGTAATGGAGCCACGGGTCAAAAGTTTGGACACCCCGGCCCCCCAGTACTGTGTGTAATGGAGCCACGGGTCAAAAGTTTGGACACCCCCGAACGGCCAGAGCAACCTAGCGTGCATAGCTGATTGATGTATTTGCACGTTGCGTAGCAACGTGCAAACACCATTTAATCAAATTTATGCATATACATCACCTAGCAACCACCTAGAAACACCATAGCAACCACCCCGGATACCATAGCAACACCTTAGCAACCCCCTAGCAACACCCTACCAACCACCTAGCAACCACCTAGCAACACCTTAGCAACCACCCCGGATACCATAGCAACACCTTAGCAACCGCCTAGCAACACCATAGCAACCACCTAGCAACCATCTAGCAACACCTTAGCAACCACCCCAGATACCATAGCAACACCTTAGCAACCCCCTAGCAACACCCTAGCAACCACCTAGCAACCACCTAGCAACACCTTAGCAACCACCCCGGATACCATAGCAACACCTTAGCAACCGCCTAGCAACACCCTAGCAACCACCTAGCAACCACCTAGCAACACCTTAGCAAACACCCCGGATACCATAGCAACACCTTAGCAACCGCCTAGCAACACCCTAGCAACCACCTAGCAACCACCTAGCAACACCTTAGCAACCACCCCGGATACCATAGCAACACCTTAGCAACCGCCTAGCAACACCCTAGCAACCACCTAGCAACCACCTAGCAACACCTTAGCAACCACCCCGGATACCATAGCAACACCTTAGCAACCGCCTAGCAACACCCTAGCAACCACCTAGCAACCACCTAGCAACACCTTAGCAACCACCCCGGATACCATAGCAACACCTTAGCAACCGCCTAGCAACACCCTAGCAACCACCTAGCAACCACCTAGCAACACCTTAGCAACCACCCCGGATACCATAGCAACACCTTAGCAACCGCCTAGCAACACCCTAGCAACCACCTAGCAACACCTTAGCAACCACCCCGGATACCATAGCAACACCTTAGCAACCGCCTAGCAACACCCTAGCAACCACCTAGCAACACCTTAGCAACCACCCCGGATACCATAGCAACACCTTAGCAACCGCCTAGCAACACCTTAGCAACCACCTAGCAACACCTTAGCAACCACCCTGGATACCATAGCAACACCTTAGCAACCGCCTAGCAACACCTTAGCAACCACCTAGCAACACCTTAGCAACCACCCCGGATACCATAGCAACACCTTAGCAACCGCCTAGCAACACCCTAGCAACCACCTAGCAACCACCTAGCAACACCTTAGCAACCACCCCGGATACCATAGCAACACCCTAGCAACCACCTAGCAACACCTTAGCAACCACGCCGGATACCATAGCAACACCTTAGCAACCGCCTAGCAACACCTTAGCAACCACCTAGCAACCACCTAGCAACACCTTAGCAACCACCACGGATACCATAGCAACACCTTAGCAACCGCCTAGCAACACCTTAGCAACCACCTAGCAACCACCTAGCAACACCTTAGCAACCACCCTGGATACCATAGCAACACCTTAGCAACCGCCTAGCAACACCTTAGCAACCACCTAGCAACACCTTAAAAACCACCCCAGATACCATAGCAACACCTTAGCAACCGCCTAGCAACACCTTAGCAACCACCTAGCAACCACTTAGCAACACCTTAGCAACCACCCCGGATACCATAGCCACACCTTAGCAACCACTTAGCAACACCTTAGCAACACCATAGCAGATACCAGCCAGCACTGCAATCACACTCGCAGTTTCTGTAGGAACTGCAATCTAGTTATTATTATTATTCCACCTGTTTTTTGTCCGGTTAACTAGTGCCGCAGTTTTCGAAATATCGACTTCGTTCAAAAGAGAAAACGTGCGTCCTTATCGGGAATGGTGGGCTTGTATACAGCTTTCCGATCGGACTTACGTTTTTCGTAAAAACTTCGTAAGTACGCGTTTTTTTGCCCATTGAAAATGAATGGGCAGAACTTTGCACGCCCGTGGACGTCGCAATTTTTGAAATACTAAGATGAAACCAATTGAGGACCTGTAGAACTTATTGAGCTCTTTCCGAAAATATGCGTTACGAAAAGTTACGACGTACGGATTTCGTACGAATGTCGTACGAAGTGGCCCCATTGGAATGAATGGGGCCAATCGGAGGACGGCAGCTAGATCGAAGGACAGGTAGCTAGAACTCCAGTACTGTGTGTAATGGAGCAGCTATGGGATAAATCAGCGTTAGGTCAAAAGTTTGGACACCCCGGCCCCCCAGTACTGTGTGTAATGGAGCCATGGGTCAAAAGTTTGGACACCCCGGCCCCCCAGTACTGTGTGTACTGGAGCCACGGGTCAAAAGTTTGGACACCCCCGAACGGCCAGAGCAACCTAGCGTGCATAGCTGATTGATGTATTTGCACGTTGCGTAGCAACGTGCAAACACCATTTAATCTAATTTATGCATATAAATCACCTAGCAACCACCTAGAAACACCATAGCAACCACCACAGATACCATAGCAACACCTTAGCAACCGCCTAACAACACCTTAGCAACCACCTAGCAACCACCTAGCAACACCTTAGCAACCTCCCCGGATACCATAGCAACACCTTAGCAACCGCCTAGCAACACCTTAGCAACCGCATAGCAACCACTTAGCAACACCTTAGCAACCACCCCGGATACCATAGCAACACCTTAGCAACCGCCTAGCAACCACCTAGCAACACCTTAGCAACCACCCCGGATACCATAGCAACACCTTAGCAACCGCCTAGCAACACCTTAGCAACCACCTAGCAACACCTTAGCAACCACCCCGGATACCATAGCAACACCTTAGCAACCGCCTAGCAACACCCTAGCAACCACCTAGCAACCACCTAGCAACACCTTAGCAACCACCCCGGATACCATAGCAACACCTTAGCAACCGCCTAGCAACACCTTAGCAACCACCTAGCAACCACCTAGCAACACCTTAGCAACCACCCTGGATACCATAGCAACACCTTAGCAACCACCTAGCAACACCCTAGCAACCACCTAGCAACCACCTAGCAACACCTTAGCAACCACCCCGGATACCATAGCAACACCTTAGCAACCGCCTAGCAACACCCTAGCAACCACCTAGCAACCACCTAGCAACACCTTAGCAACCACCCCGGATACCATAGCAACACCTTAGCAACCGCCTAGCAACACTCTAGCAACCACCTAGCAACCACCTAGCAACACCTTAGCAACCACCCCGGATACCATAGCAACACCTTAGCAACCGCCTAGCAACACCTTAGCAACCACCTAGCAACCACTTAGCAACACCTTAGCAACCACCCCGGATACCATAGCAACACCTTAGCAACCGCCTAGCAACACCCTAGCAACCACCTAGCGACACCTTAGCAACCACCCCGGATACCATAGCAACACCTTAGCAACCGCCTAGCAACACCCTAGCAACCACCTAGCAACACCTTAGCAACCACCCCGGATACCATAGCAACACCTTAGCAACCACCTAGCAACACCTTAGCAACCACCCCGGATACCATAGCAACACCTTAGCAACCGCCTAGCAACACCCTAGCAACCACCTAGCAACACCTTAGCAACCACCCCGGATACCATAGCAACACCTTAGCAACCACCTAGCAACACCTTAGCAACCACCCCGGATACCATAGCAACACCTTAGCAACCGCCTAGCAACCATCTAGCAACACCTTAGCAACCACCCCGGATACCATTGCAACACCTTAGCAACCACCTAGCAACACCTTAGCAACCACCTAGCAACCACTTAGCAACACCTTAGCAACCACCCTGGATACGATAGCAACACCTTAGCAACCACTTAGCAACACCTTAGCAACACCATAGCAGATACCAGCCAGCTCTGCAATCACACTCGCAGTTTCTGTAGGAACTGCAATCTAGTTATTATTATTATTATTATTATTATTATTATTATTATTATTATTATTCCACCTGTTTTTTGTCCGGTTAACTAGTGCCGCAGTTTTCGAAATATCGACTTCGTTCAAAAGAGAAAACGTGCGTCCATATCGGGAATGGTGGGCTTGTATACAGCTTTCCGATCGGACTTACGTTTTTCGTAAAAACTTCGTAAGTACGCGTTTTTTTGACCATTGAAAATGAATGGGCAGAACTTTGCACGCCCGTGGACGTCGCAATTTTTGAAATACGAAGATGAAACCAATTGAGGACCTGTAGAACTTATTGAGCTCTTTCCGAAAATATGCGTTACGAAAAGTTACGACGTACGGATTTCGTACGAATGTCGTACGAAGTGGCCCCATTGGAATGAATGGGGCCAATCGGAGGACGGCAGCTAGATCGAAGGACAGGTAGCTAGAACTCCAGTACTGTGAGTGTATGGAGCAGCTATGGGATAAATCAGCGTTAGGTCAAAAGTTTGGACACCCCGGCCCCCCCCCAGTACTGTGTGTAATGGAGCCATGGGTCAAAAGTTTGGACACCCCGGCCCCCCAGTACTGTGTGTAATGGAGCCACGGGTCAAAAGTTTGGACACCCCCGAACGGCCAGAGCAACCTAGCGTGCATAGCTGATTGATGTATTTGCACGTTGCGTAGCAACGTGCAAACACCATTTAATCTAATTGATGCATATACATCACCTAGCAACCACCTAGAAACACCATAGCAACCACCCCGGATACCATAGCAACACCTTAGCAACCGCCTAGCAACACCCTAGCAACCACCTAGCAACCACCTAGCAACACCTTGGCAACCATCCCGGATACCATAGCAACACCTTAGCAACCGCCTAGCAACACCCTAGCAACCACCTAGCAACCACCTAGCAACACCTTAGCAACCACCCCAGATACCATAGCAACACCTTAGCAACCGCCTGGCAACACCTTAGCAACCACCTAGCAACCACCTAGCAACACCTTAGTAACCACCCCAGATACCATAGCAACACCTTAGCAACCGCCTAGCAACACCTTAGCAACCACCTACCAACCACTTAGCAACACCTTAGCAACCACCCCGGATACCATAGCAACACCTTAGCAACCGCCTAGCAACACCCTAGCAACCACCTAGCAACCACCTAGCAACACCTTAGCAACCACCCCGGATACCATAGCAACACCTTAGCAACCACACCGGATACCATAGCAACACCTTAGCAACCGCCTAGCAACACCCTAGCAACCACCTAGCAACACCTTAGCAACCATCCCGGATACCATAGCAACACCTTAGCAACCACCTAGCAACACCTTAGCAACCACCCCAGATACCATAGCAACACCTTAGCAACCGCCTAGCAACACCTTAGCAACCACCTAGCAACCACTTAGCAACACCTTAGCAACCACCCCCGATACCATAGCAACACCTTAGCAACCGCCTAGCAACACCCTAGCAACCACCTAGCAACACCTTAGCAACACCTTAGCAACCACCCCGGATACCATAGCAACACCTTAGCAACCGCCTAGCAACACCTTAGCAACCACCTAGCAACCACCTAGCAACACCTTAGCAACCACCCCGGATACCATAGCAACACCTTAGCAACCGCCTAGCAACACCTTAGCAACCACCTAGCAACCACCTAGCAACACCTTAGCAACCACCCCGGATACCATAGCAACACCTTAGCAACCGCCTAGCAACACCCTAGCAACCACCTAGCAACCACCTAGCAACACCTTAGCAACCACCCCGGATACCATAGCAACACCTTAGCAACCGCCTAGCAACACCCTAGCAACCACCTAGCAACCACTTAGCAACACCTTAGCAACCACCCCGGATACCATAGCAACACCTTAGCAACCGCCTAGCAACACCTTAGCAACCACCTAGCAACACCTTAGCAACCACCCCGGATACCATAGCAACACCTTAGCAACCGCCTAGCAACACCTTAGCAACCACCTAGCAACCACTTAGCAACACCTTAGCAACCACCCTGGATACCATAGCAACACCTTAGCAACCGCCTAGCAACACCCTAGCAACCACCTAGCAACCACCTAGCAACACCTTAGCAACCACCCCGGATACCATAGCAACACCTTAGCAACCACCTAGCAACACCTTAGCAACCACCTAGCAACACCATAGCAGATACCAGCCAGCACTGCAATCACACTCGCAGTTTCTGTAGGAACTGCAATCTAGTTATTATTATTATTATTATTATTATTATTATTATTCCACCTGTTTTTTGTCCGGTTAACTAGTGCCGCAGTTTTCGAAATATCGACTTCGTTCAAAAGAGAAAACGTGCGTCCATATCGGGAATGGTGGGCTTGTATACAGCTTTCCGATCGGACTTACGTTTTTCGTAAAAACTTCGTAAGTACGCGTTTTTTTGACCATTGAAAATGAATGGGCAGAACTTTGCACGCCCGTGGACGTCGCAATTTTTGAAATACGAAGATGAAACCAATTGAGGACCTGTAGAACTTATTGAGCTCTTTCCGAAAATATGCGTTACGAAAAGTTACGACGTACGGATTTCGTACGAATGTCGTACGAAGTGGCCCCATTGGAATGAATGGGGCCAATCGGAGGACGGCAGCTAGATCGAAGGACAGGTAGCTAGAACTCCAGTACTGTGAGTGTATGGAGCAGCTATGGGATAAATCAGCGTTAGGTCAAAAGTTTGGACACCCCGGCCCCCCCCCAGTACTGTGTGTAATGGAGCCATGGGTCAAAAGTTTGGACACCCCGGCCCCCCAGTACTGTGTGTAATGGAGCCACGGGTCAAAAGTTTGGACACCCCCGAACGGCCAGAGCAACCTAGCGTGCATAGCTGATTGATGTATTTGCACGTTGCGTAGCAACGTGCAAACACCATTTAATCAAATTTATGCATATACATCACCTAGCAACCACCTAGAAACACCATAGCAACCACCCCGGATACCATAGCAACACCTTAGCAACCGCCTAGCAACACCCTAGCAACCACCTAGCAACCACCTAGCAACACCTTGGCAACCATCCCGGATACCATAGCAACACCTTAGCAACCGCCTAGCAACACCCTAGCAACCACCTAGCAACCACCTAGCAACACCTTAGCAACCACCCCAGATACCATAGCAACACCTTAGCAACCGCCTGGCAACACCTTAGCAACCACCTAGCAACCACCTAGCAACACCTTAGTAACCACCCCAGATACCATAGCAACACCTTAGCAACCGCCTAGCAACACCTTAGCAACCACCTACCAACCACTTAGCAACACCTTAGCAACCACCCCGGATACCATAGCAACACCTTAGCAACCGCCTAGCAACACCCTAGCAACCACCTAGCAACCACCTAGCAACACCTTAGCAACCACCCCGGATACCATAGCAACACCTTAGCAACCACCTAGCAACCGCCTAGCAACACCCTAGCAACCACCTAGCAACCACCTAGCAACACCTTAGCAACCACCCCGGATACCATAGCAACACCTTAGTAACCGCCTAGCAACACCCTAGCAACCACCTAGCAACCACCTAGCAACACCTTAGCAACCACCCCGGATACCATAGCAACACCTTAGCAACCGCCTAGCAACACCCTAGCAACCACCTAGCAACCACCTAGCAACACCTTAGCAACCACCCCAGATACCATAGCAACACCTTAGCAACCGCCTAGCAACACCTTAGCAACCACCTAGCAACACCTTAGCAACCACCCCGGATACCATAGCAACACCTTAGCAACCACCCCGGATACCATAGCAACACCTTAGCAACCGCCTAGCAACACCCTAGCAACCACCTAGCAACACCTTAGCAACCACCCCGGATACCATAGCAACACCTTAGCAACCGCCTAGCAACACCTTAGCAACCACCTACCAACCACTTAGCAACACCTTAGCAACCACCCCGGATACCATAGCAACACCTTAGCAACCGCCTAGCAACACCCTAGCAACCACCTAGCAACCACCTAGCAACACCTTAGCAACCACCCCGGATACCATAGCAACACCTTAGCAACCACCTAGCAACCGCCTAGCAACACCCTAGCAACCACCTAGCAACCACCTAGCAACACCTTAGCAACCACCCCGGATACCATAGCAACACCTTAGTAACCGCCTAGCAACACCCTAGCAACCACCTAGCAACCACCTAGCAACACCTTAGCAACCACCCCGGATACCATAGCAACACCTTAGCAACCGCCTAGCAACACCCTAGCAACCACCTAGCAACCACCTAGCAACACCTTAGCAACCACCCCAGATACCATAGCAACACCTTAGCAACCGCCTAGCAACACCTTAGCAACCACCTAGCAACACCTTAGCAACCACCCCGGATACCATAGCAACACCTTAGCAACCACCCCGGATACCATAGCAACACCTTAGCAACCGCCTAGCAACACCCTAGCAACCACCTAGCAACACCTTAGCAACCACCCCGGATACCATAGCAACACCTTAGCAACCGCCTAGCAACACCCTAGCAACCACCTAGCAACACCTTAGCAACCACCCCGGATACCATTGCAACACCTTAGCAACCGCCTAGCAACACCCTAGCAACCACCTAGCAACACCTTAGCAACCATCCTGGATACCATAGCAACACCTTAGCAACCGCCTAGCAATACCTTAGCAACCACCTAGCAACATCTTAGCAACCACCCCAGATACCACAGCAACACCTTAGCAACCACCTAGCAACACCTTAGCAACCACCTAGCAACACCTTAGCAGATACCAGCCAGCACTGCAATCACACTCGCAGTTTCTGCAGGAACTGCAATCTAGTTATTATTATTATTCCACCTGTTTTTTGTCCGGTTAACTAGTGCCGCAGTTTTCGAAATATCGACTTCGTTCAAAAGAGAAAACGTGCGTCCATATCGGGAATGGTGGGCTTGTATACAGCTTTCCGATCGGACTTACGTTTTTCGTAAAAACTTCGTAAGTACGCGTTTTTTTGCCCATTGAAAATGAATGGGCAGAACTTTGCACGCCCGTGGACGTCGCAATTTTTGAAATACGAAGATGAAACCAATTGAGGACCTGTAGAACTTATTGAGCTCTTTCCGAAAATATGCGTTACGAAAAGTTACGTCGTACGGATTTCGTACGATTGTCGTACGAAGTGGCCCCATTGGAATGAATGGGGCAAATCGGAGGACGGCAGCTAGATCGAAGGACAGGTAGCTAGAACTCCAGTACTGTGTGTAATGGAGCAGCTATGGGATAAAACAGCATTAGGTCAAAAGTTTGGACACCCCGGCCCCCCAGTACTGTGTGTAATGGAGCCACGGGTCAAAAGTTTGGACACCCCAGAGCCCCAGCACTGTGTGTAATGGAGCCACGGGTCAAAAGTTTGGACACCCCAGAGCCCCAGCACTGTGTGTAATGGAGCCACGGGTCAAAAGTTTGGACACCCCAGAGCCCAGTACTGTGTGTAATGGAGCCACGGGTCAAAAGTTTGGACACCCCAGAGCCCCAGCACTGTGTGTAATGGAGCTGCGGGTCAAAAGTTTGGACACCCCAGAGCCCCAGCACTGTGTGTAATGGAGTCACGGGTCAAAAGTTTGGACACCCCAGAGCCCCAGCACTGTGTGTAATGGAGCCACGGGTCAAAAGTTTGGACACCCCAGAGCCCCAGTACTGTGTAATGGAGCCACGGGTCAAAAGTTTGGACACCCCAGTGCCCCAGTACTGTGTGTAATGGAGCAACTGGTCAAAAGTTTGGGTACCCCGGTCAGCTCTGCAATCACACTCGCAGTTTCTGTAGGAACTGCAATCTAGTTATTATTATTATTCTACGCTAAAATTTCTCAACGCTACTCCTCCTACAGTTTTCGAGCTAGAACCACCAAACTTCACAGGATGCTAGAACCCATAGCCGTGGAGTGTGCTTGTGCTTTTCTAAGCGATCGGAGAACCAGGGTTCTAGCACGGTTCCGTCAAAGTCACTTTTTTCCCCATAGACTTCCATTCACACTTTTTTCAAACTGCTCTAAAAGTCACAATTTTCAAGCTAGAACCACGAAATTCACAAGACATACAGAACTTGCAGAGACGTTTCAGACGATATGCTGATCTCACCGATACGATTTACGGTTTTCGTAAAATTATCGTACGAACTTTCCCCATAGGAATGAATGGGCGGAATGTTGGCCATCTCACACACACCAGCCGATCCTGCGCACGGCCCCCCTCTCTGCCCTGCTCCTCAGTACTGTATCTGTATGGAGAAGAGACTGCTGAACACAACCCACACCAGAACCAATACCACACTACACACACACCACACACCACACAAACTCCACATACCACACACTCTACACACCCCACACACTCCACACCACACATACCCCACACCACACATACCCCACACCACACATACCCCACACCACATACCCCACACCACACATACCCCACACCACACACCAAACCCCACATACACACACCACACACTCTACACACCCCACACAACACACAGTCCACTTCCCACACTACATACACTCCACACCACACACAATCCACATCACACACACTCCACATCACACACACTCCACACCACACACTCCACACTTCACACCCCACTCCACAGCCCACACCACACACACTCTACACACCACACACACCCCACACCACACACAGTCCACAGCCCACACTACACACACTCCACACCACACATACCCCACACCACATACTCCACATCCCACCCCAAACACACTCCACACCCCACCCCACACACAACCAACACCACACCACACACTCTACACACCCCACACACTCCACACCCCACGCACTCCACACCACAAACACTTCAAACCACACATACCCCACACCACACACACTTCAAACCACACATAACCCACACCACACACACACTCCACACCACACAAACCCCACACCACACACACTTTAAACCACACACACTCCACAGCTCAAGTAGCCCACACCACACACACTCCACCCCACACACACTTCATACCCCACACCACACACACTTTAAACCACACACAAACTCCACAGCTCACATACCCCACACCACACACACTCCACCCCACACATACCACACACAATTCACACAACACCACACACTCCACACCACACATACCCCACACCACACACACTCCATACCACACACACACTCCACAGCTCACATACCCCACACCACACACACTTCACACCACACATACCCCACACCCCACACACTCCATACCACACACACACTCTACAGCTCACATACCCCACACCACACACACTCCACCCCAAACATACCACACACTTCACAACCCACACCACACATACCCCACACTCTCCATACCACACACACACTCCACAGCTCACATACCCCACACCATACACACTCCACCCCACACATACCACACACACTTCACACCCCACACCACACATACCCCACACTCTCCATACCACGCACACACTCCACAGCTCACATACCCCACACCATACACACTCCACCCCACACATACCACACACACTTCACACCCCACACCACACACACTCCACAGCACACATACCCCACACCACACACACTTCAAACCACACATACCCCACACCACACACACTCCACACCACACAAACCCCACACCACACACACTTCAAACCACACATACCCCACACCACACACACTTCAAACCACACATACCCCACACCACACACACTCCACACCACACAAACCCCACACCACACACACTTCAAACCACACAAACCCCACACCACACACACTTCAAACCACACAAACCCCACACCACACACACTTCAAACCACACATACCCCACACCACACACACTTCAAACCACACATACCCCACACCACACACACTTCAAACCACACATACCCCACACCACACACGCTTCAAACCACACATAACCCACACCACACACACACTCCACACCACACACACACCACACACACACACTAACTACACACACACTTCAAACCACACATACCCCACACCACACACACACACACTTCAAACCACACATACCCCACACCACACACGCTTCAAACCACACATAACCCACACCACACACACACCCCACACCACACACACACCCCACACCACACACACACACTAACTACACACACACTTCAAACCACACATACCCCACACCACACACACACACTTCAAACCACACATACCCCACACCACACATGCTTCAAACCACACATAACCCACACCACACACACACTCCACACCACACAAACCCCACACCACACACACTTTAAACCACACACACTCCACAGCTCACATAGCCCACACCACACACACTCCACCCCACACACACTTCATACCCCACACCACACACACTTTAAACCACACACAAACTCCACAGCTCACATACCCCACACCACACACACTCCACCCCACACATACCACACACACGTCACACCCCACACCACACACACTCCACAGCACACATACCCCACACCACACACACTTCAAACCACACATACCCCACACCACACACACTCCACACCACACAAACCCCACACCACACACACTTCAAACCACACAAACCCCACACCACACACACTTCAAACCACACATACCCCACACCACACACACACACTTCAAACCACACATACCCCACACCACACACACTCCACACCACACAAACCCCACACCACACACACTTCAAACCACACAAACCCCACACCACACACACTTCAAACCACACATACCCCACACCACACACACTTCAAACTACACATACCCCACACCACACACACTCCACACCACACAAACCCCACACCACACACACTTTAAACCACACACACTCCACAGCTCACATAGCCCACACCACACACACTCCACCCCACACACACTTCATACCCCACACCACACACACTTTAAACCACACACACACTCCACAGCTCACATACCCCACACCACACACACTCCACCACACACATACCACACACACCACACACACTCCACAGCACACATACCCCACACCACACACACTTCAAACCACACATACCCCACACCACACACACTCCACACCACACAAACCCCACACCACACACACTTCAAACCACACATACCCCACACCACACACACTTCAAACCACACATACCCCACACCACACACACTTCAAACCACACATACCCCACACCACACACACTCCACACCACACAAACCCCACACCACACACACTCCACAACACACACACTCCACACCTAATACACACAACTCACCCCACACTCCACCACACATACACCACACTCCACCCCACATTCCAAGCACACCACACCAAACACACTCCACAACCCACTCCACACCCCACACACTCCACACCACACTACACAACTTAGTAACTATTTGACAAGCCAACTTAAAGTTCGTTCACGAACTTTGCCTTTTCTAGTTTAAGTTACTGTTGCTGTTCGTTCTATCAGCTGAAAACCTGTCTGGCTGTTCTCCTCTGACCTTTGGCATTAACAAGGCTTTTGCTCCCACAGAACTCACTGAGCAGCTCAATGGATATTTTCTCTTTTTCTGATCATTATTTGTAAATCCTAGAGATGGTAGTTGCGCGTGAAAATCACAGTAGATCAGCAGTTTCTGAAATATTTAGACTCAGCCAATCTGGCACAACAACCCAACAACCATGCCATGTTCAAAGTCACTTAAATCACCATTCTTCCCCCATTCTGATGCTCTGATGGTTTGAACTGCAGCACATCGTCTTGGCCGTGTCTACATGCCTAAATGCATTGAGTTGCTGCCATGTGATTGGCTGATTCGACATTTGTGTTAATGAGAAGTTGGAGAGGTGTACCCAATAAAGTGGCCATCAGGGTCAAGGCTTATCAGGGTCAGTGATGGGATCCGGAGGGGTTAAACATAAGTACCATCTAGGTTCAAATTAAGGAAGGCCGTAACAATGGAGCCCATTCATGATGGTCAATTTGTTCCCAGCAAAAAACACAATTATAAACCAATTTAGAGCTTAATGCCCATCTGGAACCTCTCCACCTACCTCAGGATTCACCCATGTGAACCCCTCAGGCATCACAGCAGCCATGCGTGGTACCATCTTCTCCTTTTATACTGAGCAACTTAAACGTCTCCTTCTGCCAAAATCCACTTTTTCCTAATCTTTGTGAAATACTACAGGTCTTTATGAGTTGAATATGATGCTGCATATGAAACTGTTCTTTAGCTTTTATTGTCTGCAGTAGCTAGTAAATGAAAATCCTCAGAAATACGAGTTGATCAGAGAGACGTTAAGGTGTCGATGTCAACCAGTGACTACATGGCCTCGCCCACCTCAGCTCAGGACCACCCGCAGGTGAAAGATCAGCATTGCAGCGGGCAGTTTCTGTCCACATCATGGCATAGATAACCAGTGTTGGCCATTACTTTTTTTCAGTAACGAGTAATCTAACTAATTACTATGACTAACTATAACACCGTTACCATTTCCGACACCCCATTACTGCACTTAGAGCTTAGATTCTCTGCCCGAACCCGTCCTGACCCGAGGACCGACCCGAAATCGGGCTCCTATTTTTATTTTACATAAAGCTCTGGTGTGATAATCACAATGTTACTAAGTAATCAATTATTATTGTTCACTAAAGCGAACGAAATACCGAAAACTGAAAGTGAAAAAACATTTGTGTTAACTGAATCTAATAAAAACGGTAATTAAAAGGAAAAAACATAACTATCTCGAACTGTATTTTGTGTTCTTAAAATTAACTAAAACAAACTGAAATTACTGATATAATACCCTAATTTTCGTGTTGAATTTATTTATAAGCGCTGTTGTACAGCGCAGTTGTACAGCGGGAGGTGTTGTGCCGAGCTCGCAGCATCTTGTGGTCCGTGGCGTTAGTTCTTGTGTAAAGCGCTCGCCGCAAAATACGACAGAAAACACTGAAACTGCAGAATTATGTATGGGATTACAATATGAGCGCCAGGCAGATGAAAGAGAAACAGGAGATACAGTGTTTGAGAACATTTACCTGTGAGTAGCTCATACCAGAAATCTCTCTTTCTTTCTCTCTCTCTCACGTTTATTAGATTGATCTCTCTGATGAGATGTGTGAATAATATTGGACCAGGTCTTTACTACACACAGAGGAGCCTACCGAGCCTCCCCCCTCCCCCACCTGGGAGCCTCTGATCACCTCACCATTATGCTAATGCCAGCTTACAGACCACTGGTTAAAGTCACCAAACCAGTTCTTAAGCAGGTATGAGTATGGCCAGAGGGTTCCTCAGAGGCACTTCAGGACTGTTTCAGCACAACAGACTGGAATATGTTCAGAGAGGCTGCCACCCACAACAACTCCACAGACATTCAGGAGTACACAGAAACTGTCTCTGCCTACATCACCAAGTGCACTGATGATGTAAGCGACCTCAAGACCGTCACTGTTCGAGCGAATCAGAAACCATGGCTGACAGGAGAGGTCCACAAGCTCCTGAAGGCTAGAAATGCAGCCTTCAGAACAGGTGACCAGGCAGGCCTGAGGTCAGCCAGGGCCAACCTGTCCCGCGGGATCAGGAAAGCTAAGAGGCTGTACTCAAAGAAGATTTCCCAACACTTCAGTGACAGCAGAGACACACGGAACCTGTGGCAGGGTATCCAGTCTATCACAGGCTATAAACCCCATCCACAGACCTGCGACAGCGACACATCTCTGCTGAACGACCTGAATGGGTTCTTCGCAAGGTTCGAGCCACTCAACAACACACCCGCCCAGAAATCCATCCTTCCTCCTGGTGACCAGGTGCTGACGCTGTCCCCAGACAGTGTGAGGAGAGCATTCAGCAGGATCAATGCTCGGAAAGCTCCTGGGCCTGACAACATTCCTGGCCGTGTGCTGAGAGACTGTGCCTGGGAACTCGCAGAGGTTTATACTGACATTTATAACACCTCTCTGAGTCAGGCGGTGGTTCCCACATGCTTCAAAGCCACCACCATCATCCCTGTCCCAAAGAAGGCATCGCCATCCTGTTTCAATGACTATCGTCCAGTTGCACTCACCCCCATCCTCATGAAGTGCTTCGAACGACTAGTCATGCATCACATCAAGTCTTTGCTCCCCCCCATCCCTGGACCCCTACCAGTTTGCTTATCGGTCAAATCGCTCGACCGATGATGCCATCTCCACTGTTCTCCACTCAGCCCTCACACACCTAGACAAGAAGAACACCTACGTCAGAATGCTGTTTGTTGACTTCAGCTCAGCATTCAACACAATCGTCCCCCAACAGCTCATACACAAACTGGACAGTCTGGGGCTGAGCACTTCACTGTGCAACTGGCTGTTAGACTTCCTGACTGGAAGACCACAGGCAGTGCGGGTTGGCAGCAGCACATCCAGCATCACCACACTGAACACAGGGGCTCCCCAAGGATGTGTGCTGAGCCCCCTTCTGTTCACTCTGCTGACCCACTATTGCACACCAGCACACACCTCCAACCTCTTCGTCAAGTTTGCGGATGACACGACGGTGGTGGGTCTCATCAGCAACAACGATGAGTCACACTACAGGAACGAGGTGAGCCGCCTGGCCTCCTGGTGCAAACACAACAATCTCTCTCTGAACACAGAGAAGACCAAGGAGATTGTTGTGGACTTCAGGAGAACTCACACACTGCACACCCCTCTGTCCATCAACGGAACTGCTGTGGAGAGGGTGAGCAGCACCAAGTTCCTGGGTGTGCACGTCACAGAGGACCTCTCCTGGAGCACCAACTCAGCGTCACTGGCCAGGAAGGCAAACCAGCGTCTCTACTTTCTCCGCAAGCTGAGAAGAGCTGCAGCCCCCACCCCCATCATGACCACCTTCTACAGAGGGGCCATCGAGAGATGCTAGTCTTTCCGTCAGACGCTCCGAGGGCTTTGCTTACTGATCTTTGACTGTGTCACACTACACAGACCTTTGTCGCTCTCGACACTGAAATTCGGATCCGACGCACGCAATGTGTTGGCCACCGACAAAATCAGGTCAAAATCGGGCTAAAATCGTGTAGTCTGATCCGGGCATAAGAGTCCATGGGCAAGACTCCTAACACAGCATTGGTCCTGCTCTGTAATAGGAATAACTTTGTAAGTCACTTTGGATAAAAGTGTCAGTTAAATGCTGTAAATGTAAATGATGAAGCACAAGGCATTGCGACCCGAATGAGGGCTTGATCATGAAGTGATCCCTCTATTTACAAGACTGATCCGTCCACATGTTATAAGATAAGATAAGATAAGATAAGATAGCACTTTAATGATCCCAAAGGAAATTGCAGTGTCACAGTGCTGTACATACGACACACATAATCAAACATACATTAAAAAAATAAACAACAAAAAGTTAAAGAGCTATTAGCACACAAATAAAAAATAAAAAATAAATAAATGAGCATGGCTAATGAGGGTATTTTAGGTGTATTCATAGGCAGTACATATACATATATATATATATATATATACATACAGTGCCCTCCATAATTATTGGCACCCCTGGTTAAGATGTGTTCTTTAGCTTCTCATAAATTGAGTTTTGTTCAAAATAATATAGGACCACGATGGAAAAAAAGAGTAAAATACAACCTTTAACTCAAGTGAATTTATTCAGTAGGAAAAAAATCCCACATTAAGAAATAATTATTTAACATCAAATCATGTGTGCCACAATTATTAGCACCCCTGATGTTAATACTTTGTACAACCCCCTTTTGCCAACAAAACAGCACCTAATCTTCTCCTGTAATGTTTCACAAGATGGGAGAATACAGAAAGAGGGATCTTTGACCATTCCTCTTTGCACATTCTCTCTAAATCATCCAACGACCTGGGTCCTCTCCTCTGCACTCTCCTCTTCAGCTCACCCCACAGGTTTTCAATGGGGTTGAGGTCTGGGGACTGAGATGGCCATGGGAGGAGCTTGATTCTGTGTGCGGTGAACCATTTCTGTGTAGATTTGGCCACATGTTTAGGGTCATTATCTTGCTGAAAGACCCAGTGACGACCCATCTTCAGCTTTCGGGCAGAAGCCACCAGATTTTGTTTTAAAATGTCCTGGTATTTTAGAGCATTCATGATGCCATGCACCCTAACAAGGTTCCCAGGGCCTTTAGAAGAGAAACAGGCCCACAGCATCACTGATCCCCCGCCGTATTTCACAGTGGGCATGAGGTGCTTTTCTGCATACTCAGCTCTTGTGTTACGCCAGACCCACTTAGAGCATTTGTTGCCAAAAAGCTCTATCTTTGTTTCATCTGACCAAAGCACACGGTCCCAGTTGAAGTCCCAGTACCGCTTAGCAAACTCCAAACGTTTGCGTTTATGATTGTGAGTGAGAAATGGTTTCTTCCGTGCATGCCTCCCAAACAGCTTGTTGGCATGTAGATAGCGCCTGATGGTTGTTTTGGAGACTTTGTGACCCCAAGAAGCTACCATTTGTTGCAATTCTGTAACAGTGAGCTTTGGAGAACTTTTTATTTCTCTTATCATCCTCCTCACTGTGCGTGGTGGCAAAATAAACTTGCGTCCTCGTCCAGGCTTGTTTACCACTGTTCCAGTTGTTTTAAACTTCTTAATAATTCCTCTGACAGTAGATATGGACAGGTGTAGGCGAGTAGCGATTTTCTTGTAGCCATTGCCTGACTTGTGAAGGTCAACACACATCTGCCTCACTTGAATGGTATGTTCCTTTGTCTTTCCCATGTTGAAGATAAATGGCCTCTGTGTCACGTCATATTTATACCCCAGGGAAACAGGAAGTTGTGAATTACTAATTAAATGTTCCTACATACTCTGATCAACTTCGTAAACTACTGTAGAAGTGACAGAAATACTTTTATTAAATTTATTTCCTAAGAATTGTTAGGGGTGCCAATAATTGTGGAACAGGTGATTTTATGAAGAATAATTATTTCTTAGTCAGGGATTTTATTTCCCCCTTAAAATTCACTTGAGTTAAAGGTTGGACTTTACTTTTTTCCCATCGTGGTCCTATATTATTTTGAACAAAACTCAATTTATGAGAAGCTAAAGAACACATCTTAACCAGGGGTGCCAATAATTATGGAGGGCACTGTACATATATATGTATACATATATATATATGTATACATATATACATTATGTTCATGTTATGTTGCATATGTGCAATTAGAAACCAGTGCACTGATCTTAAATAAGAACATCTGCAGTGACATGGACAAGATAGAGATTTCATGTAGCTGTAAAGAAGATCATCCCTCTGCAAACAGCAATATGAGCTGATATTAATGCCATTTTCTAAGGCAGGTGGATCGAGTTCGTCGTAAACCAGGTGTTAATGGAAGCTTTTGGAGAGAGAGAGAGCATGCTGACATTTTCATGTTTGCATAGTCGACCAATCCCACGCGCGGGGTTACATAAACATAAAGCAAAGAGTTCATCTTTCAGCACAATTAACATTCGTGGCTCCTCAAGCCCCGCCCACTCTGGCACATTAAAACAGGCTGGTGTTTCTCACAGCTGTACGCTCAGTGCTGGATAAACACATGAACACACACGAACACACACACACACACACACTGCAGTGACTCAGGGGAATGGGCCGATGGGCCGTAAGTACACTAGACTGGCCTTGAGCATTATGAGCTATGATAGCACTCCATCAGTGCTAGCAGTGGAGCTGATGGGGCTGTTTGGAAAATTAATGGAGAAAGAGTGTTAAATGGGATAGAAGCATGCTGTGTTATTTTACAGTGTAGATCAGCTAGTGTGGTGCACAGTGATATGTGTGTCTGTGTGAAAATGACTATAGAACTACCCTTGATTTGCCTGACATTTGACGTACAGGGGTTGGACAGTGAAACTGAAACACCTGGTTTTAGAGCACAACAATTTATTGTCCTGACGCAGTTATCCACAGTTAATCCTGTTGGATGTTGTCGGTCCTTCTTGGTGGTATGCTGATATTACCCTGGATACCGTGGCTCTTGATGCATCACAAAGACTGTCTTGCTGTCTTGGTCACAGATGCTCCAGCTAGACGTGCATCAACAATTTGTCCTCTTTTGAACTCTGGTATGTCACCCATAATGTTGTGTGCATTGCAATATTTTGAGCAGAACTGTGCTCTTACCCTGCTAATTGAACCTTCACACTCTGCTCTTACTGGTGCAATGTGTAATTAATGAAGATTGGCCACCAGGCTGCTCCAATTTAGCCATGAAACCTCCCACACTTTCCTATGGATAAGAGTGAAATCTACAGGTATGTGTTTGATTGTTGTCTTATTGAAGAGGCCAGACTCTTTTTAGTTTCGGCTTCAGTTTGTCCAGTTTTTCCACTCTTTCCCACATCATTAATTGTGTTTACATGCACTCAATAATCCAATCATATCTGGATGTGTGCAGTTATCTGATTATTATTATGTGTTTGCATAAAGAGCCTACTTAGGTTTCTGAGATTGGATTAAGGCCTAGACAGCTAACTACATTGTAAAAAAGTTTCCTGTATATTTTACAGTTTTAAAGTTGTGAGTAAAGGATTGTAATATTTCAGTAATCCAGGGTGAAAAAGATTACAGCAAATTACTGTAAGCTAAGCATAGTCATTTACTGTAAACCAATTACAGAATAATACAGCTTTTCTAGAGTAAGTTTTGGCCAATATTAATACATTATAATAGTGTAAATATTCTTTACAATAACCATATATACTTTAAACATTAGAGGACTTTAGAACTGTAAAATTATATATAGCCATACACTGTACAGAATTTCACAGAATTTCACTTAAACAACCCTACAACTTCAGAAATGGAAAGTCATATCCGACTCCACCCTCTATCACATCTCACTCAGTCTCCCAAAATTCACCTTGCCTTGCCATGAGCACACTTACCAGTGTTAAACCTCACTCACAAGATAAAACCTAACAGCATAGTAATGCTTTAAGGTGTGGGAATTATCTATATGGTTTAAATTCTGCAGTTTCAGGACAGTAATGACTTTCAGCAGGTCAGTGTAGTCTGCTGCTGTTATTTATCTTAGTTTTAAAGGTCGGCTGTGTGTATAATCTTCTCTGAGCTGCAGTGAGTCCCTGAGCTGCACCATCTGCTGAAACATGTGCTTCAGCCCGGCTCCCTGTGGGAGTGGTGTGTGTGTGTGTGTGTGTGGGAGCTGCCTGTAGGTAGGATGGCCTTTGTGTGCATTTTGATTGGAAATGAAAATGCTTTGGTGTCCAACAACAATAACAGGGGTTAAGCTGAAACCTTTGATAATGTTCACTTTAGAAAGTGTATACATATAATTCTCTCATGATTTAATTAGGAGAATGAGTGAATGCCTTTTAAACGTTTCGAACCGCAACTGTGTTTAAAAACCAGGGTTATTCCACCAAATATTGATTTCTAAACTCTTAAAAACTTTATGAATATGAACTTCTTTCTTTCTTTGCATTATTTGGGGTCTGAAAGCCCTGCATCTTTTTTGTTTTTTGTCATTTCAGCCATTTCTCATTTTCGGCAAATAAATGCTCTAAATGACAATTTTTTTTAGGGAAATTAAGTGACACTGAAGTGGTCTCCTAATTTTTTCCAGAGCTGTAGATCTACTAAATTAGGATCCCAAAGGTGATCAGGCATTGTATGATTTACTCTCAGTGTTATGGATCTGTGATGTGAGACAGGAAACCATTGATTCTATCCAACCATTGAGTTCTTTGGTTGTCTCCATTGAGACAAAAGCTGGACTCATCACTGAAGATGATCTGCTGCTTGTGTGCCACAACTACCCACCAAGTTTCATTCCTGTTGGTTGATTCCTTCTGGGTATATTTCTTGTTCAATCTCGGATTATTGTAGATGCATGGCTATGGTAAAAATGAGTCACATCTTGGTGAAAACTTCAGATATTATTCAGGATGTGTTGCAGTCACCTCTCAGCACAGTCTCAGCATGTTTCCCAGAAATCAGTTGGGTCTTCCCCTGGTCCTCTGGTTTTGTTGCTCAGTGTGAGGTAATGGCTCCTCACATTCTGCCCATGATGGCTTAAAACACTGTCCACTGCCGCACACACACACACACACACACACACACACACACACACACACACACACACACACACACACACACACACACACACAGGCTTCCACCCGACTCCAGCTCCCAGCATGGTAAAAGACCTGCGCAGTAAATTCATGCTCTTCAGAGAGCCCTGGAGGAAATGTCAGTAGTAAAGTGCAAAAGTACCGTATGTCTGACTCACAGCCTGACCTGGACTCAACCTGACTCTACAGCTACTGCAGCAGGACACCTGCTCGAGCAATGTTTAAGATGCTTGTGGAGTATATATATATATATATATATATCTTTGTTCATATGTGAAGATACACTGTATACTATATGCCAACAGTATTTGCTTGAACCTCATCAATCACTTCATTTCCACAGGTGTATAAAAGCAGAAGCTAGCAGTGTTGGGAGTAACGGCGTTAAAACTAACGCCGTTACTTTTTTTTCAGTAACGAGTAATCTAACTAATTACTATGACTGTAACTATAACGCCGTTACCATTTCCGACACCCCATTACTGCACCTTACTTTAGCCGCTCTATGAACTTTTTTTTTTGTTTTAACTTCGCTTTGCCCTGGTTAACCCCTTCTCTGTCCGGTGAACTTGAGCTTCTGGCCGCTGTGCCTGTGGTTTGGCGTGGTGAAGTGAGGCACAATTGTGACGATTTGCGTGCTCTAATCAATTCAGTGATTGCCGCGGACAGGCCAAGTTCCGATTTAAGGACGTTAAGCTCTTTTTAGCTGCTCCGGTTTTTGTGGTGCTGCTGCTGCTTTCTCTTTTAGAGCTTAGATTCTCTGCCCGAACCCGACCTGACCTGAGGACCGACCCGAAATCGGGCTCCTATTTCTATTTTATATAAAGCTCTGGTGTGATAATCACAATGTTGCTAAGTAACCAATTATTATTGTTCACTAAAGCGAACGAAATAGCGAAAACTGAAAGTGAAAAAACATTTGTGTTAACTGAATCTAATAAAAACGGTAATTAAAAGAAAATAACATAACTATCTCGAACTGTATTTTGTGTTTATAAAATTAACTAAAACAAACTGAAACTACTGATAGAATACCCTCATTTTTGTGTTTAATTTATTTATAAGCGCTGTTGTACAGCGGAGTTGTACAGCGGGAGGTGTTGTGCCGAGCGCGCGGCACCTCGTGGTCCCTTAGTTCTTGTGTAAAGCGCTCGCGCTAGCCGCAAAATACGACAGAAAACACTGAGAATGTATGGGATTACAATATGAGCGCGAGGCAGATGAAAGAAAAACAGGAGATACAGTATGTGAGAACATTTACCTGTGAGTAGCTCATACCAGAAATCTCTCTCTCTCTCTCACGTTTCTAAGATTGATCTCTCTGATGAGATGTGTGAAAACTAATAAAAACTAGCAAGCCCACCCTAAAAACTTACTGAACAGAAAAAATAAAAACAAAATAAAATTAAACTATAATAAAAAGGGTAATCACGTAGCTCTGGGCGCACGTGAACGCCTCCGCGTTTGACTTGAAGCATTGTGTGTAGCTGTTTTTAAAAATTATTTTAATTAAATAATAATTCTATGCTTTTATGTGTGTCACACCTTCCAATGCTTCTACTGACTTTTCCACCTTCACAAACTCCAACTCCCAGAATGCACCTCTCAATCCTGTGTCTCAGCCAGCCAATCAGCACCTGATTGTTAGATCTGCTTCACCTGTGTTCTGAGTAATTACTGGGGGTTTTCTATGTATAAATACAAGTCTGTTTGTCCTGTTTCTCGCGAAGTATTGCCCCTGTTATTCAGCTGCATACCGAGCGTTATTTCTTTGATTATCTATTTCCGTGTATGACCTATTTTTTGGCTTTTGTCTCTGATTTTGTCTTGCCCTTTTGGTTAGTTCGTTTGGCTGTTTTGTTCTGGTTTAGACCCTTATTTCCTGTTTATTGTTTATCCCTTTTGGACTGTGATTTGGCTCTGATGTTTTGGTCTGTGTTGTTTGTGTTTTGTACTGTTGTTAGTACTCAGTTTAAGCTTGTTGGTTTGGCTCTGTTTATTAAAACCTCTCCTGATTTTTACTGCAAGCGTCTCACTCCTGTCTGTGGCGTCACAATGTGACAGTGTTAATTAACATAATTCTGATTATATTTCGCTCATTCAATCAGCCTGAAAACAGCCAGTTTATGGGGCGGATCGGGTCGGGCTCATAATGACAGTTCATGGTTCGGGCTTGGGCAGAACGTGCACGGGCTCAGGCTGGGTCGGGTCGGATTTTTTGGCCCGATCTAAGCTCTATTCTCTTTTGGTGAAGCTGTTATATTAATACCATTTTAACAGTCATTAGATTGTTGTTTTTGTCCATTATTTTGTTTTGTTTATATATACATATTTCCTTTGAGTGTGGCTTGGTTTGTTTAATTTCATCCCCAGACGCGTTTTTCCGTTTTTTTCAGTATTACAAGTTTTAGTAATTTTCTTTGGTTGTGTGGAGAATTTCGTTTTATTTTTTTGAAATTCGTTAGATTATATTTTTGTCAACATTTTGGGTTTATTTTCGTTTGTTATTTTTCTAATAATAATAGTAAATGCATAATTGATTTCCTTTTTTTTGACGGGCGAATAATAAAAAGTAACGCGATAGTTACTTTTACTGGTAACTAATTACTCCGTAACTACCCCTGTATATACATAGGTTTTCAATGGGGTTCAGGTCTGGAGATCATGCAAAGCGTGGGGCTAAGTTTTACATAAGTAGACAGTAACAGACAAATTGGTTCCATATGCATGTGGGAAAACTCCTGAAATAGGCTGTTCCATACTGGTGCATTACTCATATTTCAGAGCGTGACGCGTGTTTCCGTTTCAGCAGCTCGTTCTTCCAGCAGGGTGCCTGTATACGACAGCCGGACCGCCAAACATAAACAAAAGCTGCTCAGGGGATCGAGGGAGATGATGAAAAGAGTGGACACTGCAGCCCACCAGCGCCACACGCACATGGCCTGGCTGCAGCTTACACCAGTGTAGGTGTTTTATTAACTAACACACACACTTCTAATACAGTACCAGTCAAAATGTGGACACACTTTAAATTTAGAGGTTTTTCATTATTTTAAAATGTTCTGCATTGTAGATTAAAAATACGAAAAGTCATCTAAACTATGAAGAAACACATTTTTTAGTAAACAAAAAAGAGCAAAAGTACCAGCTCTTGTTTAGATGACAGCTTAGATCTTGGTTGGATTTTCTCAGTCAGTTTTATGAGGTAGAGTCACCTGGAATTTCAGGCTTTCAGTTAACAGCTGTGCTGAACTTCTTTAGTTTAGAGATCGGTCTCCCCAGACTAATGAGGCTGACTCCGCCCTCGATCACACCTGACTTGGATCTTTTCCTAATAAGTTGCTCTATCAGTGTGTCCCAATTCAGGGGCTGCATCCTTCGAAGGACGCGGTCTACGAAGGTGTGTCCTTCGAAGGACGCGTAGGCTGCGATGGCGGTACTGAAATGGGACAGTCTACCCTACGGAGTATTTCCTGTTTCCCGTTTGAGATTCTACCCGCCACAACCAAAGTCAGAGCTGAGAAATAAGCCAGAGATTTGGATTCTAGTTGTGCTTAAGATCACAAAATACCAAATTAATTAAGTCCAGGTTAATTAACTGTGCAGTTACTTAAATGTTTTAAATGTGAACGGGTGGAAGTGAACATAGACAAACACCATCCGGTGGATCCTTCATTTCGGAGGAAAAGTAGGCCGCATTCGAAGGAGCCTTTGAAATGGGACAGTCTAGTCGTTGACCTCATCGGCCTTCAAATGAGTCCTTTGAAGGACGCAGCCCCTAAATTGGGACCCTCCTTATATATACCTGGACTCTGTCTCTGCAAGATATTGCCGCTCTTTATTTTACTCTTTATATGGCTTTATTGAGTGTTTGCCTCTGTTTCTGTTTTTTTTTTTTTTTTTTTTACTTTTTTGTCTTACAATTCTGCCATTAAACATCTCTGCATTTGCATCCAAATACTTGGTCTGAGTCAAGAATTAATAACTTGTATTTCTTGCCTCCTAATGTTAATGTCTGAGAGTTGAGTTGGTGTACAGTGAATAGTTATATTTGAGTAATGTTCTAATACATGTTATGAGAAGCAAGAACTCCTCAACTAAGTAAAGAAAAAAATACTTTAAGAAATGAAGATCAGTCAATCCCTATCAAAAAGTATCCTCAAGTGCAGTCGCAAAGACCATCAAAAATGTTTTGATGAAACTGGCACTCATCAGGAACACTCCAAGAAAGGAAGAGCAAGACTTCTTGATGTTGTACAAGATAAGTGCATCAGAATTTCCAGCCTCAGAAACCACAAGTTAACACTCAGCTCCCCAGATAAGAGCATCAAAATACTTCAGAGTATTTTGGTTTGTTTATTAGGCAAGCAATATAAAAAAACACATGCATGCACATGCATCCACACAGTCACACACACACATCCACACAATAACACACTTACACACACACACACAAATAGAGGAAAGCCTTCAGCAAGCCCTCATCATGCCTCCCGAGCGCACAAAAAGACCCCCCCACCTCTTGCATCCTGCCTCACGTGCGGGAGATAACTGCAGCCGCATAAAGAGCAGCCTGATTTTGGGCTGCACTGCTTTGTATTGTTCAGGCTTAAGTGCAGCAATAGTTACCATGAAGAAAAGGCCAGACGCAGAATTGGAGATGTGGAGGCCGGGCGAGGGTCTTAAGTGCTGAGTTGCTTTTAAAAAACCTTCTCATGTGTTTGGCCAGCCTGCTTCATGGCCAGGAAAGATTGTAAAGGTCACATGGACTCTAAAATAGGTCGAGAAGAATTAGAAGCAGTTAGTGACAATACAAACACTCATCCTCACAAAGCAAGAGCTATAATTTCCTGCAGCAAAGCACCTCACCTGATAGAAACACGGGTAACATGCTCATGTGGGGCCTGTATGGGTAGTTTAACTGGGTTGCAAACTGCAAACGGGCCTAGATGGGACACATGAGGGATAAAGGGAGGCTGTAATGATGTGGCTCATCTGGAAAACCCAACTGACACCCAGTAATACTATCACTCGGAACCCATGCCAACCACTCAAGCATGTTGGCTGTTTACTGTAGCTGTGTAGGACATTAGCTGATCTGTAGTCATTGTAGGACAGCTAGGATAGTCCCCAACTAATCAGGGCCAAGGCCAGGCAGCAGACTGCTTGGCAAAATCAACCATCTGCTAGTTGCTTCATGACATGATATTAAGTAGAGTCGTGTGAAAAGAAAAAATAGGGCACTATGATATCAGCCATTCAAATGTTATATTCTCTTTCTGCTGGTCTTTGCGGTACTTTGACAAAAACAGTAATAAAAGCTACCTGTAGATTCTATTCACTCAGAGAATTAGTTCCTTTTTCACGTGCAGTGCTACTGAAACTGCCTCTACAGGAAAGCACAGAGCAGACTGTACTTCCTCAGAAGGCTCGGGTCCTTCAGGATCTGCCAGAAACTCCTGCTGATGTTCTACCAGTCTGTGGTAGCCAGCATCCTCTTTTACGCTGTAGTGTGTTGGGGAGGCAGCATCAGCAAGAGGGACGCTGGACGACTGGACAGGGCTGGTGAGGAAAGCTGGTTCTGTGCTGGGATTAGAGCTGGAGTCCTTAACACCACTGGCAGAGAGAAGAGCCCTCAGCAAGCTGCTGAACATCATGGACAATGTTCACCACCCTCTGCACAGCACCATCACAAGGCAGAGGAGCTCATTCAGCGGCAGACTGCTGTCCCAGTCCTGCTCCACAGACAGACTGAGGAGGTCTTTTGTCCCTCAGGCCATAAGACTGTTCAACTCCTTTACGCTCAGCAACTCTGGAGACTCAACGTATACACCCCCATCTCTGCAGACACACCCTCAGAGATGCCCTATTACATTACTTTTATTGTTTTTCCCTATTCTGCACTAGTAGTTTATTTACTGTCCACTGTTTATTGACCACTGTTTACTGTGTTCTTGCACTGTCTGTATGGCTGACATCAGTCATATTCTCAACATGCACAGCAACTACTGTTCATTGTTGTTTTACTGTGTTTAACTTCTCTACCTCCATTACACACACTACCGACTCTACTTTTATACTTTATAGTTTATTGTATTTTCATAAGTATCATTATATCTTATCCTTCTTTTATACCTTCTGTGTACTTTGTAGACGTGCTACTGGATTTCTACAATTTCCCTCTGGGATCAATAAAGTATCTATCTATGCATCCATTTTCTTTATTTATAACTTTACAAGTAAAACAATTCTCTCTTTTTCTCTTTTTCTAAGGTCAAGGACAATCATCAAAACGATTGCACCTCGTAACTATATGATTATATACGATTATTTGCCAGAAATGCAGTAGAAACATCTGCTCTGTGTCTTTCAAACTGACTGGATACTTAGACTAACACATAGGGTAAGCAATGGCCCAGAAGGAAGAGGTTCATTACGAGCCAGTGCACATCTGATCACAGGCCCCACTCCAGTTATCATTCTGTACTAGTGATCCACTGTCCTCCAGCTGTTTGATCCAGCCGAGCTCCATCAAACAGGGTGAGCTGCTTTAATAACCGGGCCAGCGAGTGAGCAATTACGCACGCTTATCGTACGTGCAATTACACCACACTAAGAGCAGGCTGAAACAAAAAGCCTGATGCCAGCAGGATGTCAAGAGGCCTTTGAGTAATCAGCATTTCTTCGGCATCATCAAAGGCCATCGCGGCTGGGAAATGGTGCTATTATGCTCTTTGTGAGGAGACAGTGAGTTTGGAAAATAGTATAATGCCTGTCTCCTGCTCGATAAAGAGTTCTCATCCTGTACACGCTTCTAGAAATGCTCTGGCCAAAAATCAAATGTCCAAAAAATTCTAACGAATACTTAAAATGTAGGAAATTAAAATTAGCTAAGAAAGGTTTGGTTTTCTTGGACAATTTTATGATTTTGCAATTGAGCTACAACTAATGTATTTATTAACCTCAAACAAACAGTCTTTCCAAAGCTGCAAACTCCTTACATCAATCTGAGTTGAGTTTAGTCAAGTCGATTAACCTTAAACCCTAAACAGATTTTGTTTAGTCAGAGTTGTGTTTAATTGAGTTAGGTTGAATTGAGTTGACTTTAGTTGAGTTGAGTGAAGACGAGTGGAGTTAAGTTGCATAGTGTAACCTCAAGCAAATGGCCTTTCCAAAGTTGTAAACTGCTTGCTTTAATCTAAGTTTTGTTGAGTTGCATCAAGTAACCTCTAACACATGTTCTTTCCACAGTTGTAAACTGCATGCCTCAAGTTGAGTTGAGTTAAGTAAGGTTCAGTTGAGTTTGGTTGAATTGAGTTGACTTTAGTTGAGTCGAATTGAGGAGTTGAGTTGGATAGTGTAACCTCAAGCAAATGGTCTTTCCAAAGTTGGTCTTTCCACCATACATTAATCTGAGTTGGGTTTCGTCAAGTCCAGGAGTTGCCTTGAGTAACCTTAAACAAATGGTCTTTCCAAAGTTGTAAACTGCTTGCCTCAAGTTGAACTGAGTTGAGCTAAGTTGAATTTAGTTGAGTTAAGCAGAGTGGAGTTAAGTCGAGGAGTTGAGTTGCATAGTGTAATTTCTATAAAACTGTCTTTCCAAAGTAGCAAACTGCTTGCTTTAATCTGAGTTGAGTTGAATCAAGTAAAGAAGTTGAGTAACCTATAACGAATGTTCTTTCCAAGGTTTTAAACTGCTTTCCTCAAGTTGAGTTGAATTGTGTTAGGATCCGTTGAGTTGAGTTGAATTGAGTTGACTTTAGTTGAGTTGAGTTAAGCTGATTGGAGTTGAGACAAGGAGTTCAGTTGCATAGTGCAACCTCAATCAAATGGTCTTTCAATCTGCTTGCCTCAATCTGAGTTGAGTTGATTTGGGTTCAGTTGAGTTCTGTTAAATTGAGTTGACTTTACTTGAGTTTAGTTAAGCTGAGTGGAGTGGAGTTGAGTTAGGTTCAGTTAAGGTGGGGTGAATTGAGTTGACTTGAGTTGAGAAAAAATGCAAAACTTTCAGACCTCAAATAATACAAAGAAAACAAGTTCATATTCATAAAGTTCAAGTTTTCGTGCATCTTGGCATCATGTTCTCCTCCACCAGTCTTACACACTGCTTTTGGATAACTTTATGCCTTTACTCCTGATGCAAAAATTCAAGCAGTTCAGTTTGGTTTGATGGCTTGTGATCATCCATCTTCCTCTTGATTATATTCCAGAGGTTTTCAATTTGGTAAAATCAAAGAAACTCCACCTTTTTTTAAGTGGTCTCATTTTTTTTTCCAGAGCTGTATTTGACAGACATGCATACACATCAAACATGCATATATTTCAAATTGTTAGGACAGTACACATATGTACATATATGCAGTAGGCATACTATCATCAGTAAATATGAATTATAGTAATGAATTATGTAACGTATTTATATAATGTTAAAATAAATATATACAATATAGAAATGTATATGCATGTATATATTGATATAAAACTGTAATAAATGTACCATTTCTGAAAAAATCTCTCTCTCTCTCTCTCTCTCTCTCTATATATATATATATATATATATATATATATATATATATATATATATATATATATATATATATATATATATATATATATATATTGTTCTATCTGATTTCAATGTGGGTCATTTGAGGAAACTTGTGGTGCTGCACGTGCACACTCCTCGATTTCCCCCCATGCAGAATTTTAGAAAATGTCTTATTGTAGATTTAATGGCTTCATCTTTGTCGGGGTCTTTTCTGTTCCCCTCCCCCTGCTCTGCACAGCGCTGTCTGAGCCCCCTGAGCTTCAGCAAATTTACCTGAATGTGTGAACTTTGAATACTGTTCAATTTTCCTTCAGAGAATAGCTCATGAAGCTGAGGATGAAAATAAAAAACGATTCTTTTGTACCCTTTATTCTTTCTCTTTTTTTGTCAATTTGTGTGTATGTGTATGTGTGTGGCTGTATGTGTAAGTGTATGTATGTGTGTGTGTGTGTGTGTGTGTAAGAGCTGTAGTAAAGAGTGTCTGGGGATGTTATTTCATTAATCGAGCGGTAGGGGGCAGTAAATAGCTGATGAATGTATGTGGATGTGTCAAATTTGCCATTTGAAAAAGGAATGCATTTCCTCCAGGTAGATTTTCTGATTGGTTGGATGATTTGTTTGTGTGTGTGTGAACTTTTTTTGAGATTTAAAGAAGACAATCAACATGACTTCAACAAAGTGCAGATTAACCCTTTGAGACTCTGTAGTCCCTGTCAGAAACCTTCTAGTTGTTTTTCTCATTTCTCTCTGATATCAGATGCATTTTAAAATGAGTTACTGTGTCAAAGTCAGCATTAGTCCCCAACTGATATGTGTGGGCTAGAAGAGGAATAAATGAATAGTCCAGTAGATTAAGAGTCCTTAACCATATAAATACTGTATCAGGGGTGGAGAGTGGAGTAACAATTCAGACTAAATGGCTGTTCTATTGCGTAAACGAGGAAGAACATGTTGGAATCAGGAAAAAGGAAAGGCCTAGCGAGATTAAAGCCTTCAAATTTGGAACTTGAATCCAGTTTCCAATTCTGGAATTTGTCATTCTTGGAAGGTGTGACACTTACTGGACAATACATTACAGTAACTGTTTCCTTCACTTAAAAGTTCAGAATTGAAGATCTTGAAAGTTAAGATTTAAAGGCCTTTAAAGTCCAGATCTAAAGACCTTCAAACTCGAGAGTTAAAGACCTTCAAAGTTCAGACTTAAAGACCTTCAATGTCTAGATTTGAAGACCTTCAAAGTCCAAATTAAAAGACTTTCAATGTTTAGATTTTAAGACCTTTAGAGTCCAGATTTAACCTTCAACATTCACATTTTAAGATCTCAATTCAAAGTCCAGGTTTAAACACCTTCAAAGTTTAGATTTAAAGACCTTCAAAATCCAGATTTTAAGACCTTTAAAGTTCAGATTTAAAGACATTCAAAGACCAGATTTAAAGCCCTTTGGAGTTTACATATAAAGATCTTCAAAGTCCAGATTTAATGGCCTCTAACGTCAAGATTTAAAGACCTTTAGTGTCCAGACTTGAATACCTTCAAAGAGCAGATTTAAAGACCTGCAAAGTTCAGATTTGAAGACCTTCATATTCCAGATTTAAAGACTTTCAAAGTCGATATTTAAAGGGTTTAAATAGATTTAAGGGCATCTAAAGTCAAGACTTAAAGACCTTCAAAGACCAGATTTAAAGACCTTCAAAGTTCAGACTTGAAGACTGTCAAAGACCAGATTTAGAGATCTTCAAAGTTCAGATTTGAAGACTTTCCAGATTTAAGGACCTGAGATGTACATGATGCTTAAAGGGTCCTTGTTTTGAATCAGATTTTGACCACAGTCATTAGTTAAGGAGGTCCATGTCCAGTTTTTAGTTTTGTAGGTCAGTGTGAGGACAGCCAAGAAGTTATGTGGCTGAACGTTAAAGATTAAAGTCGTGCCGCCACCCATTCTGGCTCATTTTTGCAAGGTCCTGATGGCACTCGTAGGAAGAGCATCCAGAAGGTATTTTTTTTCTGTGGTCAAGCCCTGACATGATGAGGGACTGAACGAGCACTGGGGTTGGCTCTCTAGAGAGAAATGGTTGGTTTCTCTGGATGAAGAACTAAAGAAAAGGATAACTGGTCTTCCACATCTACGCCAAGGCTATGCGTTTTAGTTCAACCTATTGTGGCCTTTGCTTAAGTCTAAAGGGAGGAAGCAATCATGACCATAACCTTAGTCATTGGAAACCCAAATGCCCATTTGCCCAAAGCCAGAGAGTTCATTTAGACAGACTCCTTCAGTTAAAGATAAGTTTAGTGGACAGATGTTGGGCAGGGCATGCTGCATGTGCGACAGATGGTACAATGATCTACAGCCTCTAGCCTGGCCTGATTCCTGGAAGCCCAGATCTAAATGTCAAACTGGCAGTTTTCTAACTGCATCTTTCTCTCAGTGGTCCTAGAAGAATACTCTCTATCTACAGGGGTTGGGCAATGAAACTGAAACACCTGGTTTTAGACCACAATAATTTATTGTGGTGACGGACAGTTCTGGTGGAAACAGGAGAGTTGAGGTGCACATTGAATTCTGCCGTGATCTGTTCAGCCGTGGTTTTATGTTTTTTGGATACAATCCAGGTTAGCACCCGAACATCCCTTTCAGACAGCTTCCTCTTACATCCACAGTTAATCCTGTTGGATGTGGTTGGTCCTTCTTGGTGGTATGCTGACATTACCCTGGATACCGTGGCTCTTGATGCATCACAAAGACTTGCTGTCTTGGTCACAGATGCTCCAGCAAGACGTGCACCAACAATTTGTCCTCTTTTGAACTCTGGTATGTCACCCATAATGTTGTGTGCATTGCAATATTTTGAGCAGAACTGTGCTCTTACCCTGCTAACTCAACCTTCACACTCTGCTCTTACTGGTGCAATGTGCAATTAATGAAGATTGGCCACCAGGCTGCTCCAATTTAACCATGAAACCTCCCACACTAAAATGACAGGTGTTTCAATTTCATTGTCCAAACCCTGTAAATTCTCTACAGATTCAAATATTAAAGTTATTATAGCACCTTTTGACTTGACCTGACAAAAGACTGACAGTGATCTCTTAGAGACAGAACAGGAAATATGGGAGGTACTGTGAAGAAAATAAGTATTTGACAGACATAATCTAAAAAAAAATAATCTGGAAATCACAATGTATGATTTTTTAATAGTATATTTGTTTGTTACTGCTGCAAAAATATCCACTCTCTTCCCAAGAGCCAGCCCAAGGCATACTCCAATTATGTAGCTGCCTAGGACCCCCACACCCCCCAAAAGCACCAAGATATCATGTTAAAATAAACATATATTTAAAAATGACATTGAATAAAACAAACAAAACGATCACACATATGTAAAAGTGTTTTTTTTTTATTATTATTTTCAGACTAATACTAGTTTAACCAGTTCATGCTGTTTGCTGCTGCCACTGTTGGGTAAATGCAGATATGAGTCAAGTCAAGTCAAGAGGCTTTTATTGTCATTAAATCTGAGTACAAGTACAAAGAGCAATGAAATTATGTTCCTTCAGATTCAAATAAGTTCAACATGGAACAAACAGTACTGTGGAGACAGAGATCAAAAAAGTGCAGACAATCAACAAATTGCGCAACACTAACCTAAAACAATACAATAAATACAACAAATACAGCAGATATTCGTTAAATTAACAGACAGGACAGTGCGTGTGTTCTGTGATGTACACTAATGTGCAGTTTGCTTTTCTACATGTTTGCTGCTGGACCATTTTTTTTTTTGGTAGGCAGTGTATGATCTACAGGTTTAGCTATGGTAGCCTGGGGGGAATGACTACACACTGATGGTGAGTGCCAGAAAACGGGGGACACACCCTGTATGCAAATAGATTCTGCCAAAAGCCAATAGAAAAGAAGCTGCCAATGGTAGCAGTCTAAATTCAGTTAATATGAGTTGCTTCAACTCAAGGATCTCTGTTTAAATATACAGTACAGGCCAATAGTTTGGACACACCTTCTCATTCAATGTGTTTTCTTTATTTTCATGACTATTTACATTGTAGATTCTCACTGAAGGCATCAAAACTATGAATGAACACATGTGGAGTTATTTAACAAAAAAAGGTGAAATAACTAAAAACATGTTTTACATTCTAGTTTCTTCAAAATCGCCCCCCTTTGCTCTGATTACTGCTCTGCACACTCTTGGCATCATTCTCTCAATGAGCTTCAAGAGGTGGTCACCTGAAATGAAAAGTTTTCCAACAGTCTTGAAGGAAGGAGTTCCCAGAGGTGTTTATTAGCACTTGTTGCACTTTGTCTTCTTCACTCTGTGCTCCAGCAGCTCACCCCAAACCATCTGGATTGGGTTCAGGTCCGGTGACTGTGGAGGTCACAGGTCATTTTTTGTTAAAGCAGCACTAGGTAGGATTTCCTTGATTTTTGATCTTTTTAAAGAAGTAAAATTACAGCTTGAAACTCACTGCAGCGCTGCATTGAGGTGTAATAGGAGGAATAGTGGTCCTCTCGCGTCTGTGCCGGAGCTCCTCTGAGCTCAAACCAGACTCTGTAAGTTTTTCGAGGCGGTCGCGACCAACGCTCGCGAGAACTGCGACCTGCTTTCCGACCTTTAGTTCTAACAGTTCTACAAGGACTACTGGTTCATTCTTTACAAACTAACATACAGACACTCTGGCAGAAGCTGGAAAGAAACCGGATATGTCTGTGAAAGCCAGAAAACGAGAAAGAGAAACTAAAATCTGCCTGACACATTTATTACACTCTACAACTGTAGGGGGAGCCCACGAGCACAAAATCTCAATCCTACCTAGTGGAGCTTTAAGTACATAAAACTCCACATGTGTTCATTGGTAGTTTTGATGCCTTCAGTGAGAATCTACAATTTAAATAGTCATGAAAAAAAAAAGAAAACGCATTGAATGAGAAGGTGTGTTCAAACTTTTGACCTGTACTGTATATGTGCCCACAAATGTTAAGCTAATTTAAAATAGTTGAGTAATGCTTAAAAATATCCAATTTGACATAAAACAGATATAATTTGCTAGCTCAAAACTAATGTACAGGGTTTACAGTGTAGTGACAGTTTAATGAATAATTAAAGCATTATTTGTGCATGTTTCAGACCACCAGGTAATGCAGGAATAAGTCCAGGAAATCTCTCAGCAGTTCTTCGTTAAGATGCTGTGTTTATTTTTGTTGTTATGATAGAAGGCTCTTATATATTGGGTTTTTCTGTTTATTGATTTCCTTTTTGCATGCTATATGCAGAACAGGCATAAACATCTTGATTGGGAAGCTCTTTATGGAGCACTCTATATGCTGTAGTCTTCGAGTTTCCCTCAGTATGAGTCATCCATTCACATATAGCGTTAAGGCGAGCTCTGCGTAATGAACAGACGTACAGATATAAAGCTCTCTGCAAGTGGAGGCATCCTTGGGAAAGATGAGCACAAACAAGTGTGGGAAAAAAATAGGACGTATGGACATATGAACATGTATCACAAAAGCTGGCGCCTCTAGAAATACGCATGAAGCCTTTCTGACACATATTGCTATTAATATTTCATGTTTGTAAGCCCATATGAGCATAGACACTGTTTAATGTGCTATTGTAGCATCACTGGATACTATAAGATGCACATAAAATTCTTTAATTTTCCCAAAAAAGTTAAATAATCCGGTGCACTCTATGTATGAATTCTACCAGTCAGGTATTAAGGAGCAGTAAATCCACTCTGCTGAAGTACAGAAATATACAGGAGTTTTACAGTAGTTTAGTTCTCCAGCACTGAGGCTGGAGCAATAATAGCATTAGCTGCTAACTACGCTAAGCACTAGCTCTTTCACCATTCAAAGGGAAGTATATCAGATTGTAGCCTCCTGCTAACCCTGGCTAGCAGTGCTGGAGCAGCATTAGCATTACCTGTTAAATGCGCTAAGTCTTTCCCCATTCAGAAGTGTGTATTATTAGACTGTGGTCTGCACGTTTACCATGTTAAAACAAGCTATGTGGGACAAACCGCTGGCTAAAATCCCCCAGGCCTACCGTAAAATTCAGTGTTCCTCAGTGTAGAGCTGTCGGTTAGCTGCTAGCAGTTAGCAGCTAATGCTGCTGCACCCAGCCTTAGTAGAAATCTGCAAATCTATTCTTACTGTAAATAACAGGAAGTGCTTTACTTACCCAAAAAAAAAAAAAAAAAATCAGGGAAGAATCTGTGTAGATTAACATCCAGTACTTGTTTAACTTGCGAAAAATATGGTATACAGAATAAATATTAGAGACAGGCCAAAAGCATGTCAATTAATGGGCAAGATCATAGAATAAATGTGAAGCACAAACATGAAGTTATTAAAAAAGCTGCTAAGCTTTACAAATTCAGAAAATTCTCGCTAAAAAGGCTTCCTGTTGAGGCATTACTGCTAAGACCCAATGATCTAAGCTGTTTTTGATGGTTACTATAAAAAAATAGCGGGAAATCCAGCTGAAAACATACCTTATGCTGACGAGTTAGCTGGTTAGCCACCTTTTGACCTGCATCCTGATAAATGCTGCATTTGATTTTGGTTATGCTTGACAACCAGACAAGCAGAGTCTCCCTTCACACACTCTCACACTCGCCTGATAAAGGTAATTAGAGCCTTCAGGGACATTCTAGTACATTCTAGACTTGTGAATAAATGGATAAATGAATGAAATTACACTTGCACAGCTCATTTCAAGAAATTCAAGGACACTTTTGCAGTCAACACTCCTCCACGCACAATCCTACACACTCAGCATTCACATCACACACATCATTCTTTCAACCGGAAATAGCCATTCAGCACTAGGGAAAGATTTCAAATCAGGAAAGAGTTCACACCCATATATGGGCATTCAGATATAAACACATTCATACACATACTCACACTCACAAGGGCCAGTTACAGTAACCAATTTACTTGATCTGCTTGTTTTTTTTTTTGGCTGTGGAAGGAAACTTCCCCCAGATAGGGACTTGAACCCAAGACCCCAGCATTAAGGTTACCTGTATTGGTACTCATTATCATGTTACGGGAGTTTGTATCTCACTTTTAACTGGTTAATATCTAGAACATGTGAAGTATGTCAGTGTAAGGAGACTGTATTGGTTCTTATTATCATGTTTTTGGTTTGTATCTCCAAGACAAGGAATAAGCGTGCAGATGCCGGACATGGTGGTTGGCCAGTTTTGTCATGCTAATTGACCTGTAAGGTCAGTTATGCCTCTAGACACATTGAAACAATAAACATTACAAGTCTACCACAAGCATATTGATATTAGTATACTGACTACATTAAGTGTATTTGGGAAATATACTTGAACTTTACTCAAACTTCCTTAAAGAGCAACACCAGTGATGAAACTAATAGAAAATATAGCAGCTCTGGAGGACTTCAGGTAATATAATGCTGTCTGGGTAGCATCTTTCTGCAGAAGGCCTCACCCAAGATTAGCGTTTAAATTTATTTCTAATTTGTATCCCATTTTCTTCTCAAAGTACATGGCCAATTACCCAACCCAATCATTAGGACTCCCTCTATCACTAGTGATGCCCCAAAACCAGGAGCAGGGCCGCCGCTCTGCATACGCAGACAACGCAGCCAGCGTTAGGCCTCAACCATTTTGCAGTTGCAGGGAGCCAAATTGACTGAGAATGAAATGTGTTGAAATTATGACATTATTAAATTTAAAACCCAATGTGAATTATTTATGATACGCTCATCTTTTTTGTCTTTAAACATTGCATGGGGCACCTACTCTACTACTTAAAAGCGGCACGTTATTATTTTTGTGCATAATATAATGCCCCCACCCCTATTGCCTGAAATGGCACGGCTCGGTTTGCTCTGTTGGTTGTTGCCAGATGTGACATTTTCCAGTCAAATAAATAATCAAAAAATGCATGGAGGCGCTAAATCTTGCGCATGTTTAACCATTTTTAAAGTGTATGTGGCCATTCTATACAAAAACTTGTCCAGTGCAATATTTGTGTAAGTTAAAAACTTAAAATAAAATAAACAAATAGGATGACAAATCGTAACTTACCAGTTATGCTTAGGGCCTCCAAAACCTTAGCAGCGGCCCTGACCAGGAGGGTGAAGATTATCACATGCCTCCTCCGATACATGTGAAGCCATACTCCGCCTCTTTTCAAACTGCTGCTAATTCCAGTGCACTTGGAGCAAAGCACAGCGACTCGGTTCTGATACATCAGCTCACAGATGCCTTGTCTTGATCGACATCACCCTAGGAGTGATGAGGAGAAAGAGCACCACCTACCCACCCAGAGAGAGCAAGGCCAACTGTGCTCTCTCAGGGCTCTGGCAGCTCATGGCAAGCTGCATAAACAGGATTCAAACCAGCGATTTCCCGATCATCAGTGGCAGTGTTTTAGACCGCTCGAAACTCGAAAACCCTACTAGTGTCAATCTAAAATAAAATAAATTGAGTTTTTTTTTTCTTTTGTAAGAGCAAACAAAGCAAATGTGTGCAAAAGTGCAAGATCAAGGTAAAAATCACAAAATAACACATGTCGTTGTTCTCTTGCTCATCTTTGCCGATGATGCAGATAATTCTGGACAACAATGCAGCAAGGAAAGCCCAGAGCTTTAATGTTGCAGGTCGTAGGTTTATGCAGAGCCAAGCAGGCCCAGATCAAACAGTGATGAAAAGGAAAATCAGTGATAAACAGGCACAAATTTGAAGCACAAAACTGGGTCAGAAAGGACCAGAGCAACAGGTATAAATAGAATAATAAGAGTGACACTTCTTCATAATTTAACCATCCGAAAACTCAAGAGGAACCTTATTCAAAGTTAAAAACAACTAAAAACCAAGCATGATAATTCTTATATCTATTCTGCGAGTGATCACCTGAACTGACAGCTCACCTAAAACTCGAATTCAATAATTAAGGTGAAGAAAAGAAAGGGATCTCGCCTGCTGATAGATCCTGAATGAGTGACTCACCCTCTCCCACATTTGACCTTAACTTTAAGCCCAGAATTAGGTAGGACTCTTAGCTGGGAGTTAATTAGGGGAGCTCAGATTCTCAGCTGGAGAGTGAACCAATATACCTGTAACAGAATCTTAAGTTCTTAGACCTAGAGTCCTTGGGCCCTATCTTACACCTCGTCAACAGTCTATTTTCACGCCTTCTGCCTGCATCGTTTAAAGAGCAACAGAGCTTCTGAATATATCTACACCGATCAGAGTGGTGGTCTGGTGTGTTCAGATAAATTTCTGGAGTGTTTCTATCTTTGCGGCAGGAAATACAGGTGCGCCACTGACTTATTTAAACCCTGACAACAGTCAACAGTCAGATGTTCATTGCTATCTGCACGTACGCCCCCGCTTGTTACACATACACACACATACACACAAGGACACACAGCAGTGCACAAACCCAACTTTAACATCAACAATAAACAGAATACAACATAAAATAACATAGCTGTTTCCGTAAATGAGCTGCTCAAGTCATACTATTGTTAGACACAGTTACCTAGCCTGACAAATCTCTACTGATTGGTAGAGATGGTACAGTTAGGTTGGGTCCAGTTCAACACAATCCTTAAATAAGATACAGTGACTCAAAAGGTTAAGTCTCTTGTAAAATGACTGTATTTACCCTAATAGCCCTTACCATGTATTCAACATGTGACTAAATTCACATACTGTGACGACTTGGTGCAAATACACGTATCGTTACAACCCTAATAATTAGTTACCTGATGTCTCGAGCGTGAGACTGTAACAGAAGGCCAAAAACAAAGTGTCTGAGCTATTCCAACATCAGCATGACATTTCAGAAATGAACTCTCTGAGTGTTTAAACTCAGCACGTTCACCACTCAGGTGATGCTCATTAACGCCTCGCCCCTGTGATGAGGCTGTGTAGTCATGGAAACTGGACCGCTATGCCAGAAGTTCCCAAAACCGGAGTCCTGAGGGCCCCCAAACTCCACAGATTCCTGTGCTTTCCCTCATTAGACACACCTGATTCAACTTAACCACTCATTAACAAACCCCTCACCACTTTGACAGGTGTGTTAGGAGCGGGGGCTCATGTGGTCCCATAGACATAATATATGTAAATGCCTCTTCATGGGCTGGATGGGCAGCTAATGCAGAGCAAGCAATTATGTAGATACAGCTCTGGAAATAATAAAGAGGCGACTTCAGTTTCTGAATCAGTTTCTCTGATTTTGCTATTTATAGGTTTATGTTTGAGTAAAATGAACATTGTTTTTTTATTCTATAAACTACGGACAACATTTCTCCCAAATTCCAAATAAAAATATTCTCATTTAGAGCATTTATTTGCAGAAAATGAGAAAAGGCTGAAATAACAAAAAAGATGCAGAGATTTCAGACCTCAAATAATGCAAAGAAGTTCATATTCATAAAGTTTAAGAGTTCAGAAATCAATGTTTGGTGGAATAACCCTGGTTTTTAATCACAGTTTTCATGCATCTTGGCATGTTCTCCTCCACCAGTCTTACACACTGCTTTTGGATAACTTTATGCCACTCCTGGTGCAAAAGAAATTCAAACAGTTTAGTGCTTGGTTTGATGGCTTGTGATCATCCTCTTGATTATATTCCAAGGTTTTTTTGATTTGATCTATCAAAATCATAGACACTCAACATTTTTAAGTGGTCTCTTATTTTTTTCCCGAGCTGTATATGTGTGTGAGAGAGAGTGAAATAATTTCAAATGAACAATCAAACTTGTTTCTTTAACAAAATATTAAATTAATTCATGTATATGCTTATCAATCATCCCAATATGTCTGTTTTTGTTAAAGAGCATAATATAAAGTATTTCAGCATGAAATGCTGTTTGTAACAAGCGTGAAGGAAAAGCAGCAACTATTGTTCAGCACCTCCAGGAACTCCTTCCTTCAAGACTCTGAGAAAACTATTCCAGGTGACTCTCCCTCATGAAGACACTGAGATTTAAATCTCACCAAGAGTCTGCAGATCTGTCCTCAAAGATAAATGTCAGTCCTGACACTGTCAGTCTGTCTGGACAATTGTGCTACTAAAGACTCCATTTACCAGCATTCTCAGTCCATGGACTACAATGAAGTCCAATCCCATTGGGATCTCTGTTGTCAATAAACCTGTTTTTTTTTTTATCAGCACTTGTCTCACCTTGTCCTGGCCCTGCTGACAATAAAATAATAATTCTGCATGTATTCTAGATTTAATATAGTCTTCAATATGAAATTTACAATGTAAAAAAAATCATAAAAAGAAAGAAAAAACACATTGAATGAGAGGAAATGTGTGCAAACTCTTGACTGGTACTGTACTTCTGGTAAAGATTGTATAATATAGCTGTAATCCTTTCAGTCCATGATGCTACCAGGTCAATTACCTTCCTCTATGGAGAGGTAAAGGATACAGAAGATTCTGTTGTTCATGTTCTGCACATCTCTATTGAATTGGAAGTCATTAGACCTGAGTCACAACACTCACTGTCTGTCTCTTGCTCTTCTATCTCTCTTTCATCCCTCCTTCACTCCTTCACTTTCATCCATCCCTTCCTAGAGCCCCACTCAGTTTAGTGGATAAAACATTTGTCCATTTCTTCCTATTACTATAACTAGCACATGTGTCTTTTATAGTACACAGAATCCAGCGTGTGATTGGTTCTGGACGATGGAATGGTTTTGCCAGATGAACCTTTTCAAACTTAAACTGTGTGACCAATTTACAGCGTTCAGAATTCACTCAAATATCCAAATCACACAGAAACAGCACAGTCATAACCTACATAAAGCACAAAACTGCTACTACAACAAAGCCTTCTGTTGTAGGGATCAAAGTATTCCTATTTTGGGGATAAAAAGAAACATCAAAATGTGTTAGCGGTGTTCCTTTAGCCTCATTTAGCCTCTACTCTAAGAAAGAACAAGGTGGTTGTTTGTATGTGGCCACTATCTGAGTCATTGTGAGGAGTTGGTACTTTTTGTGAAGATTATAAATTGTTGTTTTTTCCACATTTTGAGTTTTTGGGTTGATTGTGAAGGGTTTGAAGGTTTTGTGCTAAGCTGGCTAATGCCTTCCTGTGCTAACAATCACTATTAAACTAAATGGTGTTTTCCCATCAGATGAGTCTGTGCTCGGCACTGAGTCACATAGTTTTAGGTGAAAAAAAATGGTTAATTAAAATTATATGTAGGAACAGAGTTGAAACACTGAATTTGACAAACACACACATGATCTGTAATAAATTAGAGAACAAGTAAGATAATCTTAGTTTTATTTGCATCATGAGGCCAAAGAGGCTTCAGTAATTTAACTTTCAAATTCTGAAAGAAAGATCAAGCCATTATTTTCACAGCAAAAGAAATGATGGAATTGATGGAATGCCATCAAATGCTGCAATACTTATACATAAAAAAAAAACAAACATATTTTGTTAATGAAGCATTTCTGAAATTATGCAAAATATTTGCCAAAAAATCTAATATAAGTGAAAGCTTTGTGTTATTTATTTAATTTCTTATATATTTTTTCATAAAAAGTGATGATATATGTTCTACAGTCACGTACATGTTTTTTTTTTTTGTAAATTTGCATTATATCTACACAAACACAATTAAAACAAAGTATTAATAAGTAAATAATTTTATTTAAAAATGTGTGCTCAGGTGCTTTGTGGGCGTGGTCACAGAGATTACTTTAAAAAACATTTCCTAAAGATACTGTGGTGATTCATCCGTTAAAAGCTGCATAGAGGATGATTGTAAGCAGCTTCTTTAAATGTCTTGAATTGTGCGAATGGAGCTAAAAAGGCTAAAATCATTAAATTAAAAATAATAATAAACGACATGTTCTGAGTGTTCCTTTAATTATAGAAAATAGAATAATGTATTTTACTTAAAAAAAAAGCAAAGAAAGTGTTCCTCTATATTTCAGTTTATCTACAGAAAACTAAAGGTTTTACACTGTAAAGCACTAGCATTACTGCTACTGTGAGCTGATTGGTTGGCGAGCTGATCCTGGAGATACAGGTGAAGCATGTTTAAAAAGTTGTTAAAAACTGGAGTTTAAAACAATAAAAAATGATGTCTATGGTACTAAAACATTTTATATACAGTAGTTCTGTGTTAATGAGATAAATATATATTATTTTAGTATAAAAATTCAGACTTTTATACATTTTAATTTTAGTGAGTTGAAAAGTGGCATAGAGCTCATTATTGCTCTGCTCAGTACTAAAAAATAAATAAAAATGAATGGAAAAGTTACTCATTTTCATTTCAATAGATGTATCATGGAAATAAAATAACACCTAATTTGAGTTATTGTGTTCTAGATATATAATCTTTCTCCATAGGTTACTTTTACAATAATAGTTCTCAACATAGTGCCAGAGTCATGTCTGACCTTTTAAACATAAGAAGGGAAATGAGGCGCATGGCTTAAAATAGCAGCCGTAATAGCACATGTATGTACTCATATGTTACATAAACAAGACATCATTATCATTCAGACATAAACACACACACATATATATACACACACACACACACGCACAGTGTTTGTTAGAACACAGAGAGAGAGAAAGAGAAACAGGTTTCTTCTCTAGAAGACCAGCAATTTGCAGCCAATTTACCCCCAATCTTTTTATACCTCTTTTTATTCGCCTGGTCAAAACCAAAATAGTTCATCAATCACAGATGCCACTTTAAATTTCAATTTGCACTGAAGAATCAATTATGAGACTTTTTATCTTGACTCAGTTAAATGGAAGTCCTGTTAGTCTCTCTTTAACTGGATTTGTACAACAAAGCCGCTCCGCCGCCGCGCCGTCCCCTGACGAATTTCACCGACATTTACAGTGATTCTCCCGAGCACTACCTGGAAGCCTCTTTGATAGCCTGTAATTGGAGGTCATATATTCTTAAATTCTCTGCTCTTGAGACCAGATAGACAAATAGGAGGCTTCTTTTGTGCCTAATTTAAGAAAGGCAATAGACGGGTAAATTGTGTTTTTATTTGTAGTTTTGTGAGCTGGGTTTTGATGGTAATGAAGTGCTGTCTATTCTCAGCGGACGCTGATTGCTTTTAATCCAGCACTCCAAGCCCTTTGATTAAGCTCCAATATCCAATATAATATACAATAGAATCTAGCCAGACTGGCAGACTTTAGCATAAATAATAATAATAATGATAATAAAAATAATAATAATAAATGAAATACTGTCTGTATAGATGCATCAGATGCTCCAGACAGGCTTCTCAAACTGTTCATACAACTCTAAAACAAACAAGAGGAAAGCAGTGAATTCAGAGCGACACTACAAATAATATAAAACTCAGTTCAGTTAATTAAAATAAGAAAAGTGCAAAAAAATTAATCAAATATTGTCAAATATAAATAATAGGTTGAGGTTTTAGTGAGCTGTTTTCATGTTTTGAAACTGAAACTAAAACTTTTATTATTATCAGGCTTTTATAGTGATTGTTTTACATTTTTTTTTAATTTCATATGTTTATATTTTATATTACTTAAGTTTTTATTAATTTTATTTATTTTTATTATTTTATCAAAATAGTTTATATAAATCATTATATATTATTATATATATTTATTAATATTAATTCTAATTTCTTATTATTCTTATCATTTTACTTTTTCACTACTACTGTTTTTTCAACAATTCAACATTTTATGATTTTTTTTAAATGTCCTATTTGTCTTTTTTTACGTATATATTTTATTAATCTATAGTATATGGCAGTTTTTATTTCTATTTAAAAACAAAAAAAAAAAAAAAAAAACAGAATATAGAATAAAATATCTTTACTCTTTCCTAATATGAGCTACCGGCTTGTCTTCACAGCCTGACCCGCACTCACTGCACCCACCTACCCCCTCCTCACGCTTTACAGTGGGAGAGCCTTCATTCGCTCTGTTAGTGCGCGCACCAAAATATCGGGGTCCATCCGAGTGTATTGAACCGAACAGGCCGAAGCGAACGGTTCGATAAAATACCAAGAACCGTTGCATCCCTAGTATGAACCCAGGCACATTCATGATTTGTCTGCACAACTTCATTTATAATTTCATTTATTAATATATAGTACCAGTCAAAAGTTTGAACACATTGTCACAGATTGCAAGGAGTACAGACAAATACAGAGCCATGTGCTAGAAGCACATGGTGAAGAGAAACAAAGCTTTGAGAAACAGAGGGGACAAAAGCGTGACATCCTAAATTTAGAGCTTTTTTCATTATTTTAAAATGTTCTGCATTGTTGATTAATACCAAAGAAGAAAAACACATATGGAATTACTATTTAGTAAACAGAAAAAAAGTGTTAATCAAACCAGAATATGTTTTATTTTTTTTAGATTCTCTTGCTTAGATGAGAGTTTTGCACATCTTGGCTGGATTTTCTCAGTCAGCTTTATGAGGTAGAATCACCTGGAATTTAGGTTTTCAGTTAACAGCTGTGCTGAACTCTTCAAGAGTTAATTTCTTGATTTTTTTATGTTAATGTTTGAGAGCATCAGTTGTAAAGTAGTGTAGAGGTAGAGTTTCAGGTATACAGTGAATAGTGAATATTTGAGTGATGTTCTAATTCATATTATGAGAAGCAAAAACTACTCAACTAAGTATGTATTAATGTCATTTAGTCCATTCCTAGGCTATAGACTCAAATATATGAAGGAACTACTGTCTGTCCCATGACTTGAGCCTGAGAAACACAACGTTAAATCTGAAGAAACTTTTGGAGTCTTAGCGGCACAGTCAAACTTACAGAGCAAGTCCCACCAGGTGGAGCGAAGCTTCCAATAAAGTGAGTCATATCAGTGAAAAAATCAGCGAGAGCAGCTGGTTGGAGTTGGGTGGGTGGAGGTGGAGAAAAGTCAAATCGCAAAGTCTCCACCTTCGGCGGAACTACAGCAGACTCCAGTGTGCTAGCTTGTTATGCTAACTGGCTAGTGTTAGCTAGCTGCTTCTGTGGCAGTGCTGTTCTACACAAGTGCTCCACAGCACCTCTAGTGGTGTATAAATGAAACGGATGAACCAGTATACCACCCAGCACTAGTACACATTTACTCTAAACTCTCTAAACAAAGGACTATTACTGTGACAATATCATTGTTTGAAGTTATCTTTATTTTTTGGGTTTATATATATATATATATATATATATTTTTTTTTTTTTTTTCCTCTTTTTTTAAGAAAGCAAAACCCATCTTATTTAATTAGTAGCCTAGTCAAAAATGACCATCCCATTATAGCTGATCATAAATCCATTATTTATCTTCTTCAATGTGTCCCACCCAAAAAGTGCAGAAAAAGCATTAACTGTCAAAATAGGAATGAATACTACATAAGCTACAGTGGAATTAGCTCATGTCATGGATCTGAGGTGTGTAAAGGGGAATACTGAGCACAGACATACTGGCAGAATCATCTTCTCTATAAATGCTCTTCCTGTTTGTAATACCTGAATGAGTTTGTTGAATATTGATAGACCACTTTTTCCCTTGCTAAACATATGCTCTATTTTAGCTTAATTATATGTTAGCTTGCTCTGTAAAGTAAAACACTACTCAGGGAAAGTTCAAAAGTTAGCATTTATTATATTATATTTTTCATGAGGAAGCTGAGCATTGTAAAGACTTACATGAAGCAGCAACTGAGTCTCTCTAACAGAGGCCACTGTACCAATGAGCCCTTACATAGAGGAGTTTCCCGCCTTTAGAGTGGGGCATACCACTCTTGAAGCTAGAGCAGGGGGGGAATTATAGTGGTGTCTTGTTAGTTTTTGCAATGATTTTGTTAGATAAATCTTTTGTTTATGCTTCAATATGTATTTTTTGTGTGTCAGTGTTTCTATATTATTTGGGGTAGACCCTACAAACTGATTATAATTGGGGAATTGAGTTAATTGGGGTTTTTAATTGGACTGACCCAGAGGAGTGGCTAATGCTTAACAAGGAGGAAACTCCTAGAGCTGGGTGAGTTTGTGTTTTTGTAACCTAGCGGCTGGTAGAAGCAGGAGGCACTGAGGATTAGCTTGTTTCTCTAGCAGGTAGTGATGGGTAGATAAAGCGTCATGAAGCGCTTTGACCCATAGGGAAACTGTACTGAGACTTTTCAGACTTTTCAGTGACACAGTCGATACTGTGTCACTGAATACTGACACCTACTGGACCTTAAAAATCTCTACAGGCAACCTAGTTGACGGACTGATTTTATGACCTAGTCTATACAAAATATGTTTTAAGTTATTGTATTTGATTGTATATTATATTATTTCATATATGCAGTTACATTTAAAATATCGTTGATATTCTTAGATACAGTCAATAAATAATGTGAACATGTAACATAACATGAAAATCTAAGTGAATGTGTTTGGAATGAGGATGCTTGTGGACTGTTTTTGTTTGTTTGTTTGTTTGTTTTATTACATTTTTTTTTTGGTTGTATACCTGAGTTCATCCTGAGTCTATCTGGGACTTCATTCTCATGTTTGGCCCTATAATGCCTCAGCATTGAGGAGGTGGATTTGTTTAAATATGACAGTTCTGTTCAACAAATGTGACATTTAACCTGTAGAACATAATATGAATAGTAAGCTAAGAGTCCATTTGAGATGAATTTGGATTCAGATAGATGAAATTGAAGCTGTGAAAGGAACCAGATTAAACAATAACGCAATTAAAACAAATAGCTTATTTTTCGATGTAAGATCAAAATGGTCCCACACAGCAGAAAACTTTCTTTTTTCCTTGAGGCTGTTTCATAGTTTTGGATGAAAAAGACGATGTACTGCTAAAGTGCAGTGATTTTTTTGGCAGATGCATCCAGACAGATGCGCTTGCTTATAAACACAGTTTGGCTCGTTAGTGTCCTTTTGAAACAGTTCCTGTATTGGTCATGTGACTTGCTGAAACCGATACGCGCACCGGCGCGGGGTACGCTCTAGGAGCTCGGCGCATGTGCCGACGCATCAGTGTTGCCGAACCCATCACTACTAGCAGGCCTTTAAAGGTTTTTTTTTCTTTCTATAGTTTTAAGTTTTGTTTATGTAGCCAGGTGGTGAATTGAGAATACACCTTTAAAATGTGTGTCTGTAACTTTAAGAAACACAATCAGAAGTGTTGTCACCCTGAGAGAGGAAAGGGAGGAGCTAAGAGCATGGTAGAGAAGGAGGCCCAAGCTGCAGTGAATGGTGGTGCTCCATTTTAGGATCCATCCAGAGCCATCCTAATGAAATAAGAGAAGCTGTTTATCCAAGTTCAAATCTTTCAGACATAAACATCCATGTTTATCCATGCTCAAATCTTGTTGAGTAAAGCTGAGTAAATCGAGTGCCACTACCAAATACTGTGCTGTGTACAAGCTCTGATAAAAGTCTATAAATCTGTACACTGCAGTTGCAGTAAGTCAAAGATAGGTGGTGCAGTGTTGTTGTGCACTGAGAATAATATTTCTGCTCAGCCAGTGAAAGTGCTGATAGTCTGTATTTTGCTTTTATTTCATATTTGAGGCTCATTGTCTGTAAGAAGGCAGTGACATATTTTGTTTGTTTATTTTCTATTGTTTTACAATTCATATACATTTTTATATTTCATAAAAATCCCTAGAGTGGGATCTATCAGAATAAAATACCCGAAAAAGTATTTTGTCATTTGGTGTGCGTCCTTTCCCCGGTGACATTTATTTCTTTTCTTTTTCTTTTTTTTTTGCTTCTATGCACTGTAAATATTTGCATCTCTAAAAAGTCAAAAAGAGAAAAAGCACGCTGCTTCTTAAAAACCTGCCCGAGTGAACTTCCTCTCACTGCAGCCCTCGGTCAACTTGTAACAGCTCATAGCTAATATTTTAGGGGATATTATTAGTAGTACCTGATGTGCCCAATGTGTCAACCATCTCAACCTCCTAGATCATCCTAGATCATCCTAGACCATTTATATGGTGTACCAAAGGTATAAAAATGATAAATGCACTTTCCCCAGAACACAGATCTTGTTCTTTTTTTTTCTTTGTGCCCAAACACCTGTTCCCTTTTAACTTGTAAAGTATTGTTTTTTTTTGTTCACAATAGAGCAAATATAGTATGATAATTCTTCCCCAAGCCGTGATAAACATTTATTATTGTGATAAGTGCATGTACTCTCTGTTCTGCTGGGCTCATTTTGTGTTATTAGGTAGAGATAACATCCAGCTATAAGCCTAAATGATGATGATGCATTTCTCTTATGGAGCGGATCAACCGCGGTTAATTTTAAAAGGTTGTGTCACATGAAAAAAAACGAGAGATCTGTAAGTGCTTCCTGTAATGCCAGCATGTCTCTATGTTGTGTCTCAGCAGTGCAGAGTGTTGGTAAGAGTTTGTTGTTTTGAAGCTCTTGTATAAATGTCTCTTCATTATTCATAATACCTGCCTGTCCACTTTATAATATCTCTCTCTCTCTCTCTCTCTCTCTCTCACACACACAGTCAGTTATCTCCTTTATAACACAAGCTTTAGTCTAGTTTACCTGAACTATGATGGTCTGATGAGTCACTTTTCAGCACTATTGATCCAGCACGGGCTGATTGACATTGAGCTGCTGTTGCACGACTGTTAATGACACATTACAGCTCAGTAAAACATGCAATCGTATTCATTTCTCCTCATCTGTAACAAAAACACCTCACTGACTGGAGCTCTGAGTTATTGATCCCATTAATTGGTCGTAGGTTCAATACCCGCTTCTGCTAAGCTGCTACTGTTGAGCCCCTGGGTGAGGACAGTAACTGCTGATGGGAACATTATGATGGCATAAGCCTGGGCATATGTGGCATTTACTAGAGCCCACATACCATACATATCTTTATTTAAAGGTGGATGAGACAGATTAATTAGTAATTAAATGAATAAATTGCCGAACTCTTGGATGGAGCTCCACCATTCCAGAGAACACAGTTCCAGTGATACACAGCTCAATGCTGAGGGGCTTTATAACCTACTTTCTAACCTACTTTTTACACCTTCTAACCCATACCTGACATTTCGTCTTAATATAAAGACAAGTACCAATAATTCCTCACTGTCTGGCCAAAATAAAGTCTCCACCTAAGTAAGTAAGTAAGTAAGTAAGTAAGTAAGTAAGTAAGTAAGTAAAGGATGTGGGGTTGATGCTGCTGTTGGTCTGCAGGTTTAGGTTCAGCAACAGTATGTGCTGAAAGAATGAGGTCAGCTGACTACCTGAATATACTGAATATAGATCAGGTTATTCCATCAATGGATTATTTTTTTCTTCCCTGATGAACACGAGCATATTCCAAGATCACAATGTCAGGATTCATGGGGCTGGAATTGTGAAAGAGTGATTCAGGGAGCATGAGATCATCATTTTCACACATGGATTGAGAGAGTTCACCACAGAGTCCAGATCTTAACCTCATTGAGAATCTTTGGGATGTGCTGGATGGAGAAGACTTTGTGCAGCAGTTGGTCAGACTCTACCATCATCAATGCTGCTGCAAGATCTTGGTGAAAAATTAATGCAACACTGGATTGAAATAAATCTTATGTAACATTGCAGAAGATTATTGAAACAACGCCACAGTGAATGCGTCAAAGCTATTAAAGATAAAGGAGGTCCAACAAAATATTAGAGTGTGAGACAGGTTTTTTTTGATGGCGACTTTTTTTTTTGACCAGGCAGTGTATGTATATGTACAAATATTACACACAGGAAGTTGTTTATGATCAGTACTGGCCATTGTGCTCATTGTGGATGTTATATTCCATTTCTTTACAAGTTTAACATTCTTTGATCCACAGAGTCACATTCATATTGGGAATAGAAGGTATTACCACCCACAGTAGACAGTGCAGTGGGTTGTAGTAATTGTGACCGGTGGCATTTGGCTAGAAATGTACTTTTGTACAGTTACCTTCAAATTAAAATGAGTGAATGTTGCATTAAGTGAATGCACACTGCATACACGTGCATATGTAATGTACAAATATAACACAGGACGTTGTTTTAGATCATTGCAGGACCTGTGAATAATAAACACAGGCATTGTTATCCCGTATTTCAGTCTGACACAAAAGAAAGTTGGACTGTTTTGATGGACTCTGCATCTCTTTGTGATTGCCCTTGGATTCTGATTGAAACGTCTGCCTCCATGGCAACACAGCCACTGAAGATTATGGGATTTAGCCTCCTTCTGTCGCTTTGTTTTGGTTCGTTTTGTTCTAAAAAATGAGATAAACTATAACGAGTGAAAGTGTGAGAGGGTGGAAATGTTGAGTTCTTTAATTCTGCATTGGAATAAGTTAGAACTGGCCTGGCAGAGGAAGAGCAGTTCATGTATTTAACCATGTAGAGTCAAACAGACACTTTGGCTTGACTTTTAGCACGTATTGCAGTCCAGTCTCATTTCAGAGTGGATGAATCTGGTGAGTTTGGGATGTATGTGGGATCAAGGTGGGCTGAACATGGTTCCAGTAACAACGTCATACAAGCCCTCTCAGAGCCCAAGCTAACCTTAAACCCACTTAACCTATGTTCCATCCATGTGAGCCTCACATAAGAAATGTAGGCTAGGAATTATGCAAGTAAGCAGTAAATAAAGTCCACTCAAATGGAAATACAATTACAGATAGTACCAGTAATTCTTCTCTGTTGCATTGCTAACAGTTAGTCCAGAATGCTGCATGCAGATATTAACAAGAGCCAAGAAAAGTGAACATATATCCCCAGTTCTCGCCTCACTTCATTGGCTACCAATCCAATACAGAATAAAGGTTAACGTGCTTTAAATTGTCTGGTAAAAAGCATTAAATGGTCTGGAAACTTATTGTACTGCATTCTAGCTCACCTCCACAGCCTCACAGTGCTCTCTGAGATCTTCATCACAGAATGTATTGTCTGTTTCTTGGGTTTGTCTGAAACTCTGAAACTGTCTGAAAAGGTGATTGTGCATTTTCGGTGTAAGTTCCGAGCCTTAGTTAGCTATTCGCCAAGCTACCTCTTTCTCGGTTTTTAAATCAGGTCTTAAAACTCACTTATCAATAATTGTCTATTTTTACACACACCGGATTATAAGGCACAATATGCAACACTAGTAAGGAACAGGGGTGTCGCCATGTTTCCCTTCTAATTCAGCAGTGCTAGCCGGAGTAAGCAGCAGGCTACAGGCCGATAATACTCACCACCGAACAGTGAAAGAGCTAGTGCTTAGCGCAGTTGCAGAGTAATGCTAATACTGCTCCAGCAATGCTAGCCGGGGGTTAGCAGCAGGCTACTGGCCGATAATACTCAACTCAAAACAGTGAAAGAGCTAGTGCTTGGCGCGGTTACAGAATAATGCTAATACTGCTCCAGCAGTGCTAGCCGGGGGTTAGCAGCAGGCTACTGGCCAATAATACTCATGTTACGTCCCTTTAGTTTTGGAGATCTGTTTTTCTTTCTGTTCTCGGGTCTGCTGCTTTGGTGATTGGCTGCTCTGTTGGCAATTAGCTGTTTGTTGCTCCGCCCATACTCACATTCTATTGGCTGGATCTACTGGCGGGAGATTTGAAAAACCTCTTTGTCTGAGAGTCCAGGGAGCTGCACCTTTTTCCTTGTCTGAGCCGACATGTGCTGCTCCAGTGAAGGCCCACCAGCACAGACCAAACCTGTTTGTATTGTTTTGTTTGTTTGCTTATTGTAATGTTAAGTTTTCAGGATTCGTAGGGGTGACCTGCCTTTTTTGTTAAAACCTTTTGCCTCTGTTTTTTGAAGAAAGTAGGCAGGGTAGTTTGTTTGTATTTTTATTTTCTTTGTTTTCAGGGTAAGTTAAATGTTTTCTTTCTGTTTAGATGTTTTTTTTTTTGTTTGTTTTGGCCTGGGGTCACCCTGAAGTTATTGAATCCTGTTTTTTTGTCTCTTAAGTTTTGAAGCTGGAAAATGGTCAAATGTGTCATTTAAGAGCAAAATAAAATTTTACTTAATTATTTTGAGTTGTTTTTGCTTGGTCTCATGCTGAGTGGGCACTCACTTGAAACTCTTATTGCGTCCTACCCCTAGGGGACGTAATAACTCACCTCTGAACAGTGAAAGAGCTAGCGCTTAGCGCAGTTACAGAGTAATGCTAATGCTGCTCCAGCAGTGCAAGCTAGGGGTTAGCAGCAGGCTACTGGCCAATAATACTCAGCTCTGAACAGTGAAATGATCAAATCAAATCAAATTTATTTGTATAGCGCTTTTTACAACTGGTGTTGGCACAAAGCAGCGTTACAGAAACATGATTACAGGACAAAGAGTCAGGCAAAAGATTAAACATAGAAAATACAGAATACAGAACCCCCAGTGAACGCGGAGGCAAGGAAAACTCCCTCAGAGCTGCAGGAGGAGGAAGAAACCTTGGGAGGACCAAGACTCACATTAAAGGGGGGACCATCCTACCACTGGTCAAACAGCTTTTAAATTAAAATTAAAAAGTCTTTCATACATCCACATAGGTTTTATATATTCAGGTGTATAGCAGCTCCACTAATGGCTTATAGAGTAAGATGGATGATGAGCAGCTGATCTGTGGTGGTGGATGGAGAAGAGCTGACTTCAGAAACTTCCAGTCTGGCCAGACAGAGGACATGAGAGCCTGAGGGTCCAACATCCCTCGGTATCGGGTCAGACAGGTGGGCAGTCAGTAACTCAGAGGAAAGCAGAGAGATGGAATTAGTTTTGACTGGATTTATGTAAAACAGAGAATATAAAACATTATCAGAGTGTGGCAAATGACTCCGGCAGATCTAAATAAAACAGCCTAACTAGAGCCAGAAGGTAACATAGACATGGAGGCTCCCTGAAACACTGGCATCCACCCACTCCACCGTCCACAAACCTGAGTGACCGTGTGCAGTGGGAGAACAACAGCACCAGCATCTCAGTTTACCCACAATTCCCTCTGTCCATGAACCCCTGAATCTGCAGCCTTATCTAAAGGAAAAAAACATTAATTACCAAAAGCTAAACTAAACAAGTAAGTTTTAAGTCTAGACTTAAAGATTGAGACTGTGTCTGAGTCCCGAACATATTCGGGGAGATTATTCCAGAGTTGAGGCGCTTTATAAGAGAAAGCTCTTCCTCCTGCAGAGCTCCTCTGAATTTTAGAGCTAGCGTGGTTACAGAGTAATGCTAATACTTCTCCAGCAGTGCAAGCCGGGGGTTTGAAGCAGGCTACTGGCCGATAATACTCACCTCTGACCGGCAAAAAAGCTAGCGCTTAGCACTGTTAAGAAGTAATGCTAATGCTGCTCCAGCAGTGCTAGCCGGGGATAGAAGCAGGCTACTGGCCGATAATACTCACCTCTGACCGGCAAAAGAGCTAGTGCTTAGCAACGTTAGCAGCTAATGCTAATACTGGTCCAGTCTGGAGTCTCGGTGCTGGATTATATGGTGCACTGATAATATTTGGGAAAATTAAAGGATTTTAAGTGCACCTTATAGTGTAAAAAATATGGTATTTGTGTTTTAGCACATTTTATCTGTGTTTTATGTCTTGCTGCTTATTTTATTATGGTAGTTAACTGATTTCTTAAAGTCATTAGACTTTTTATGTACAGCACTTTGGTCAGTGTGGGCTGTGTAAAGAACTCTTTAATAAATAAAGCTTACTTACTTACTAGTAGTAGTAGCATGAGAATACTCTACACAAAAGTGCAGAATAACAATGTGAGCACTGCAAGCCTGTGCAGACCTCCACTCTCCATCTGCAGTTTCTTCAGTAGACACAGCAGATCTGCAGAGAAGCTCAGTAATCTGAGGGATCTGCTCTCTGGCTGCACAGCCAACACATCCAACACTGCCAAACTGTTACTCAACGCAGAGTAACGTACTCTACTACATGTACCAACGCTTGTGTACACCCCTTTCAACTTATGCATCCATTGAAATAAGTTGCACCCGCTAGTGACACAGGTGTGCAAATGCACAAACACAGCTTGTTTAGAGCAAAAAGCATTTTTTTTAAAGAGTGATAACTCTGCATTTAATGGAAACACTCTGTGTAAAAAACTTTCTATTGAATTCTGAAACATTGCTGTGAGGATATGATTGGATTTAGCGACAAGAGCATTACTAAGTTCAGGATTTTGGGTGATCACCACCCTACCTTATCCCCATATCCCCAGCTCCATACCAAACATACTGGATACTGGATTAGTCCCATAATTCCAGAAAACACAGTTCCACAGCTCAATGCTGGAGGCTTCATACCACTCTAGCCCAGACCTGCATAAGGCAGTTTACCAATAGGTTCATGTTTACCCAGCGAGTCCTCATTAAATTTAATTGGCTGTATATCTTAACAGGGACTACACAAGCTGTGTGTGTGCATTTGCACATATGTGTCAGTAATGAATGTTCACACATATTAGGACATGATAAGTATAAGTATATACTATGAAGTAGACAGCTCTGGAAACAAATAAGAGACCACTTAAAAATGATGAGTTTCTTTGATTTTACCAAATAGAAAACCTCTGGAATATAATCAAGAGGAAGATGGATGACCAAAAGCCATCAAACCAAACTGAACTGCTTGAATTTTTGCACCAGAAGTAAAAGCATAAAGTTATCCAAAAGCAGTGTGTAAGACTGGTGGAGGAGAACATGATGCCAAGATGCATGAAAACTGTGATTAAAAACCAGGGTTATTCCATCAAATATTGATTTCTGAACTCTGAACTTTATGAATATAAACTTGTTTTCTTTGCATTATTTAAAGTCTAAAATCTCTGCATCTTTTTTTTTGTTATTTCAGCCATTTCTCATTTTCTGCTAATAAATGATCTAAATGACAATATTTTTATTTGGAATTTGGGAGAAATGTTGTCTGTAGTTTATAGAATTAAACAACAATGTTTATTTTACTCAAACATAAACCTATAAATAGCAAAATCAGAGAAACTGATTCAGAAACTGAAGTGATCTTTTATTTTTTTTCAGGCTGTATATTGGTATTACATGTGATAACTGAAGCTTTTTAGGGTTAAGGTCTCGGCACGTGTTCAGATGAAGTGGATGCATGTAATAAAGCCTTTATTAACATGCAAAGGGGTGTGAAATAGTTTGAAAAGCTGTTTCACCTTCAGAGCACTTTGTGTGTGTGTGTGTGTGTGTGTGTGTGTTCTGTCATATTTGAAACTAAGCTCTGCTGCTCAGTCTCTGGTTGGCACAGATCTCCCCGGAAACAAGTTCTTATAAGGATCAATCACACACACACACACACACACACACACACAGACCTCCTTTGTTTGGGCTCCTCTCACTGCTCTATTCAGCATCAGTCAGTAGATAAAGCAGTGAAAGGTGTTAAGTCCTTGAGTGTCGGTGTGAAGCAGCAGCAGCAGCGCTAATGCTAACAGCCTCCACTCTCAGCCCTCCACTGGCCTTCAGCTCATTTAGCACATCAGCCAGAGGAAGACGTGAGAGACTTTTAAGTAATCATACAAAACTTATTACACACAAGTGATTAGTAATAGATAGAAGGAGTAATGGGACTAGAAGTAAAAGTACTAGTACTAGTGAACTTATAGTTTTAGTAGTAGATTCAGAAGGCCTATCAGCAGTAGTAGTACAGTAGTAGGCATCTATGTGAGTATCAGCAGTAATATTACAATTAGTAAACCTATTAGCAGTAGTTTAGTAGTAATAGTAGTAGAAGTAGTATTTGGATTAGTAGGGCCTATTAGCAGCAGTACTTCTAATCGTAGGACTTGAATAGTAGTTGTAGTAGTAGTAGTAGTAGTAAAATAGTAGTAGCAGTAGTAGTAGTTGAATTTGTAGGTGTATGACCAGCAGCAGAACTATTAGTAGTATTAGCCATTGTAGTTGAATTAGTATGCCTACTATCAGCAGAAACAGTAGTAGTAGTGCTAGATTAGTAGTAATAGTAATAGTAGTTTTAGTTGAACGTGTAGTAATAGTAGCAGTTGAAATAATAGGCATAGTTGTAGTGGTTAAATTCGTAGGCATATTAGCAGCAGAAGTAATATAGTAGATTTTCAATAGTTGTAGTAGATTAATTAGTAGGCAAATTAGCAGTAGTAGTAGTAGAGTATCATTAGTAGTAGTAGATTAATTTGTAGGCAAATTAGCAGTAGTAGTAGTGGTAGTAGATTATCATTATTAGTAGTAGAATATTTAGTAGGCAATTTAGCAGTAGTAGTAGTAGTAGTAGTAGTGGTAGTTGAATTAGTAGGCATATTAGCAGTAGAAGTAGATTATCATTAGTAGTAGTAGATTAAATAGTAGGCATATTAGCAGTAGTAGTAGATAAGTAGTAGTAGTAATTGAATTAGTATGCATATAAACAGCAGTAGCATTAAGAGTAAAGAAGTAGTAGAATTATTAGGCATATTAGCAGCAGTAGTAGAGTAGTAGTAGTGGGCATATTAACAATAGCATTATTAGTAAAAAAAATACTAAAAGTATTAATTGTAGTAGAATTGTAGAATTAGGCAGGATAAATAGTGTAGTAATAGTGGTAGTAGTAGTAGTGGGCATATCGACAGCAGTATTAGTATAGTAGTAGTAATAGTTGAATTAGTGGCCATATTAGCAGCAGCAGCAGTAGTAGTGTTAGCAAAAGTGGCAGTAGTAGTAGTTGAATAGTTGAATAAGTGGACATAGTAGCAGCAGCAGTAGGAGTAGTAGTAGGAGTAGTAGTGTTAGTAGTAGAAGTGGTAGTATTAGTAGTTGAATTAGTAGACATACTAGCAGCAGTAGTAGAAATAGTTAAAGTGGCAGTAGTAATAGTAGTAAACATAGAGTAGTATTATTTCAATTAATGGGCACATTAACCACAGCAGTAGTAGTAGAGTAGTTGTAGTGGTAGTATAGCAGCAGGAGTAGTAGTAGTTAAATTAGTGGACATACTAGCAGCAGTAGTAGTGGTGTTAGTAGAAGTGGCAGTAGTAGTAGTGGTAGTAGTAGTAGTTGAATTAGTGGGCATATTAGCAACAGCAGCAGTAGAGCTGTACTAATATTATTAGTAGTAGTTAAATTAGTGGCATATTAGCAGCAGTAGTAGTAGAGTAGGAATTGTAGTAGTAGTAATAGTAGTTTAATCATATAGTGGCCAAATTAGCAGTAGTAGTAGTGTTGTAGTAATAGTAGCACTAGAGTGCATTTTACTAGTGGTAGTAGTGTTTGTGTATTAGTAGTAGTAATATGATTAGTAGACTTATAATCGATACTAGTATCAGAACATAATACACACACACATATATATATATATATATATATATATATATATATAATACACACATACCAGCTCAGAGAAAGTTTGATGGTTTGGAAGAACTTTTTAAAATATAATTTTGGAGTCTATGAGGAATAAATGTGCTGCATATGAGTTATTTAATTTTATATAAAAAAGTAGGTGAGAGCGAATGCAGGAGCAGTAATGCTCAAACCATGAGAACAAATCAAATAATACACCGGCACTTTATCTGCCTCATCTCTATCTAACCCTCACAACTCAAAGCCTCAAAGCTGAGTGCATGTTTTCTTCAGTCCCAGTGTAGGAGTTGCATTTGAGACTGAGCCACATTTCTTTCATTTTGCTTTTATTAAACTTAGTTTTATAGTGGTTTTATAGCAGCCTCTGTAATTAAGGCCTGTCCAGAAAGAGTGGAGTAGCTGCATACATTAAATTAATTAGAGCTGGAGGCCAGGCTTAATGAGCATCAGTCACTTTGTTTTGCCACTTTAGATATGCAAAAAAGAATGTTATCAGTTTTCGGGCTTTTATTCAGACCCCTTTATTCTGCTGCACTGAAGGGAAAGTAAAAAAACACATTTACAGAGAGTGAATACTGACCTTCATACTCTTAATGCTCTCATTTCCAAAAACCTAGTATATCCACAGTGAAAACTATGAACAAGAGAGTAACAGAAATGTAAGTAAGTGTAATAGTTGTATCAGTAGAAGTAGTAATAATTGTGGTGGCAGATGTAGTAGTAGTAGCAACATTAGTAATGGAGGCAATAGTTATAGTAGTAGTACTAGTGCAATAGTGATAATAATGATAAAAGTAGCAGTAGTAGTGGTAGTAGTAGTCATAGATGCAGCAGTAGTAAAATCAGCAGCAGTTGTAATAGACAAAGCAGCAGAGGTGGTAGTAGTGCCATTAGTAACAGCAGTAGTAGTGGTATTAGTAGCAGTAGTAGTAGTGAAGTTGTGGTAGTTGTAGTAATAGTAGTAGTAGTGGTGGTAGTAGTAAAATATTAGTAGTAGTAGTAGTAGCAGTGGAGTAATAGTAGTAGTGGTAGAAGTAGTATTAATAGCAATGGTAGTAGTGGTGATAGTAGTAGTAGTAGTGAATTGGTAGTAGTAGTATTAGTGGTGGTAGTAGTAAAGTAGTAGTGAATTGGTCGTAGTAGCATTAGTAGTAGTAGTGGTGGTAATAGTAGTGGTGGTAGTAGTCGCAGTGGTAGTAGTAATGGTAGTACTAGTAGTAAGAGTAATGGTAGTAGTATTAATAATAGTAGCAGTGGTAGTGGTAGTAGTAATATAGTAGTAGTATTATTAGTGGTAGTAGAAGTAGTAGCATTAGTAGTAGTAATAATAGTTTTGGTGGTAATAGTAGTAGCAGCATTAATAGTAGTGGTAGTAGTAGTAATAATAGTAGTGGTAGTAATAGTAGTAGTAGTGGTAGTAGTAGCATTAGGATTAGCAGTGATAAATACAATAGAAGTAGCAGTAATAATAGTAGTAGTGGTAGTAGAAATAGTAGTGGTAGTAATAGTAGCAAGAGTAGTAGCAGTGGTAGTAATAGTGGTAGTATGGTAGTAATAGTAGCAAGAGTAGTAGCAGTGGTAGTAATAGTAGTAGTGGTAGTAGTAATAGAAGTAGTAGTGATAGTAGTAGTAACTAACCCTAGTATTAGTAGTGATAGTAGTAGTAGTAGTAGTAACTAACCCTAGTATTAATAATACTACTAATAGTAAAAGTATTAGTGGCAGCAGCATCAGTAGTAGTAGTAGTAGTATATATAAAGTAATAAGGTTAAAATAGTCTTATATAGTATAGTACTGTATAGTATTATTAGAAGTAGCTGTACTAGTGCTACAATAGTAAGTAGCACTGTACTAGGAACAGTGATAGTACTAGCAGGCAGCAGAAGTAGCAGAGGTAGTAGTATGTTAGTAGTATAATTAGTAATAATAGCAGTAGTACAATAACTGCTAGTAATAATAGCAGTAGTATTAGTTGAAGTAGTAACAGAAAACGTACATTTTCAAAAGTAATTTCAGAGGATTTCTATTGGTCCATTCATCAATCATTTTGAGCGTTTTAATAAGCAACATTGCTAACATAAAAAGGCCAATGTGTTCTAATGGGTTATTAGACAGCCACCTAACTGCTTTGTAAATTCAATGAAGGCAGTTTGAGATGCTTGGCAGGCTTTGGGTCTATTTCATCATGATCACTACTAGCAGGAAGGCCTTGACTTTGACCAGTATCTATAAATGTTTTGACTCCAGAAAATCTCCTAAAAGTTTGCTTTTCACCAAATTCTTGTATTTAAAAAAACATGTATGCATGTTTGAACTCTTTCTGCACCAGAAAATCAGATCAGATCAGCACAAAGAAATTATCAAACAAAGCCCAATATTGTCATAAAGTTCACGTCTGTGATGAGTATATGCAAACTTTAGACTGTAATTGTGAGGTTTAGTTGAAAACCTGAAGATGTTTCACTACCTCTCTTTTTCTCTCTCTCTCTCTCTCTCTCTCTCTCTCTCTTTTGTATCCTTCCCTCACTCCAATTAAATGACTCAGGCAGTGACTGCAGCAGGAATTCTTTTGCGGCTTTCATCGACTTCCTCTGATCTCAGCTGCTCTCGCATTCACTCGCCCTACGCTGCCTCTCTCTCTGTCTGTCTCTCTCTCTTTCACCTCGCTCTCGTCCTCCTCTGAGTAAGGTAGTTAACCTCTCGTGGGCGGAAGCTCTTGAGTCATCCCCCAGGACACTCCGGCCCAGCTCCAGCACGTTCACCGTGTCCTCAGAGCAGGACAGCGCACTCATATAGTAGATCACAATTAGCAATTAGCAGACCACACGTGGAGACGGTGGAGGGAGGTGATGGTGGTGGAGGAGGGAGGGATCAAACACGTGGAAATACAAGGTTAAATAGACTGACCATCAAAAGTTTGAGGACACTTAGCTTTACAAGTTGTTTAAAGGGACATATCCGATACATATCTGATCTTCATAATTCAAAATGTGAAAGTCATAAATTATATAAATGTATTACATGCAGAGTGATCTGTTATAAGTGTTTATTATTTATTTTATTGTTGATGATTATGGTTTACAGCCAATAAAAAACCCAAAAATCAGGGTCTCAGAAAATGAAATTTTTTATATAAGACCAATTGGTACTTTTGGCAGTGTGGGCAGTGTGCCAAGTCCTGCTGGAAACACAGTGGATCAACACCAGCAGATGATCAGCATGTCTCTCCAAACCATCACTGATCATCAGTAAATTTTACATTTCATTTGTAAATCAAGGGAGCAGAGTCTGGAGGAAGAGTGGAGAGACACACAGTCCAAACTGCTCGAGGTCTAGTGTGAAGTTTCCACCAATCAGTGATGGTTTGGAGAGACATGTCATCTGCTGGTGTTGATCCACTGTGTTTTATTACCAAGCCTAAAATCTTACAGCACTTCATGCTTCCCTCTGCTGACAACTTTTATGGAATTTTATTTTGCAGCAGTACTTGGCACACAGCCAAGTAATTTTTTTTAATGATGTTCTCATTTTTTGAGATGCACTGCTACATGCCTAAACTTCAGCTGCACAATCTAAAATTGACCGGTGCACTATAGATCCTTAAAATATTTCTACATTAAACTACTCCCCAACACAAGCTTATGATAGTCCTTACTGATAATAATCTGAATGAATGATGAATGAATTGAAAATGTTAATGTCAAGTTTTTAGCGTTTGTAATCACTGTTTCAATTTTTATTCCATTTTAAACTGAACAGAAGTGAATGCTGGGCTGAATGGCGTGTCACCCCAGTTTAGTTTCACTATGGTTTTATTGATTTGCTGGTTGACAAGAGCAGTTTAATCCTGATGAAGTATAAACTTTTACAAGGCTGTTAAACTGAATTATTGGAGCATTTCATCAACCAGTAATAGCGCTGCTGTTTATGCTTCCACATTAACAAACACGTGTGAAGGTGTGAAAAGGGTCTATTATACTTAAACAATTATGATAATAATGATCACACTTATTACAATTTGCAGTCTGACCCATCACTCAATCACTAGTGCAACAGTTAGATCTAGTTCAGTGAAAAAAAAGACAAACAGAAAGCAGTGATTCAGTTTAAACAGTTCATTAGAGTTCAGTAGAAGCTAAGTAGCACCCAAACATTGAAAGGACAGTGTTTGTCTAATCAGCCTTGTGGTGCCTCCTCATCTTCGGGCATCTCGCCTCGCTCTTAAGCCCCCTTGGCTGGAGGCATTCTGTCACTCAGACTGAGGAATGACCGTCTAGGAGAAGCGAGGCCTGGAATGAGGAGGAAGATGATTCATGCGCTTTATAAGTGTGTTATTAAGACAGGAAATTGAGAGAGATTGCCACTGATCCCCCCGCAGCCTGTTGGAGTTTACAGTGGACTCAGATCTTGTGTTGTGAAGAAACTATGCATCTGTTAACACACACACACACACACACACAAAAACACACACAGAAAAACACGTTCAGGTTCCGGTCTGGGCAAACACACAATCTTAGTATTGATAGCAGTGTCAACACGTGTAAGTTGAATGTGATTTTCAGTAGAAAGAGTAGCCTTCCAATTAGAGAGATGTGGATGCACAGCAGAATATGGTTCTACTACAGGTGAAAAAAATATGATGTAGCTCCAGTTTCAGCCTTTAGCTGACACTCTAACTGAGAGGATTCTTCCTCACCTCATTGATCATTCTGTGCTGTGCTCTTGCAGTCATCTTTACAGGACTTTACCACACCTAGGGAGAGTAGCAGTAAACAGTGCTTTCTCCATTTGTAGACCGTCTGTCTTACTGTGGGCACATGAACATCAAGGCTTTTAGAGATACTTGTGTAACCCTCTTCAGCTTCATGCAGGTCAACAATTCTTGAACGTAGATCTTCTGAGAGCTCTTTTGTGCTGAGAGGCATTATTCACATCAAGCAATCAAGGTTCTTAAGATAGGGCAGGGCAGCTTTAACCAACACATCCAATCTCATCACATCCTGGCTCCAATTAGCTCTTAGAAAAGTCATTAGCCTAAGGGTTCATATACTTTTCCCCCCTCACTATGAATGTTGACATGTTGTGTTCAGTAAAACGATGTATACATATCTTTTTTGTGTGGTATTAGTTTAAGCAGACTGTGTTTATCTATTGTTGTGATTTTGATGAAGATCAGAACACATTTAATTATTAATTTATGAGGAAATCAAAATCATCCCAAAGGGTTCACATATTTTTTTCTTGCAACTGTATATTGAAATCAATCAATCAAATGAATTAATCAAAAATGATTTTAATGGGTAATACTGAACTGAGCCCAAAATCATCCTTGATTGAACTGAATTAAGCAAAGAGAGAGAGAGAGAGAGATTGATATATATATATAGAGAGAGAGATTGATAGAGAGAGAGAGAGAGAGATTGATAGAGAGAGAGAGAAAGAGAGATTGATAGAGAGAGAGAGAGAGAGAGAGAGAGAGAGAGAGAGAGAGATTGATAGAGAGAGCGTGGTGTATTAGGCTTTGTATTATTTGTTTTTGTGCTGTGCTTATCCTTCATGCTGATCTCACTCTCTCTCATACTGAACCCCAAGCACCCCCCCCCCCCCTCCATCCCTCCTCCCCTCCTCTGTCTGCCCACCACTTCCGCCGACACTCTGGCTCCTCTCTTTGTGCTGCTTTAGAGAGAAAGAGAATCTCCAGCATTTTCCATTTCAAATCCTCCCACACCTGTGTGTGTGTGTGTGTAAGTGTGTGTGTGTGTGTGTGTGTGTGTGTGTGTGTGTGTGTGTGTGTGTGTGTGTGTTTTGTAGGGCACAGTTCTTTACGCATGTCACTGCTTGAGGTACATTAAGAGCTGCACACACACAGACACACACACACACACACACACACACATACACACACATACACACACACTCACATTTACATCTGCTGCTGTTCTTTGTGCTCTCCCTCTTTCACTGAGTGTGTATACATACTGTACGAGTGACTCAGTCAAATCAGTTAAGATACTGCTTAGACTCCTACAGACTTCCTTTACACACACACACACACACACATTATACAGCTCTGAAAAAAATGAGACCACTTAAGAAATGATGAGTTTCTTTGAGTTTACCAAACTAAAAACCTCTGGAATATAATCAAGAGGAAGATGGATGATCACAAGCCATCAAACCAAGCTGAACTGCTTGAATTTTTGCAGCAGGAGTAAAGACATAAAGTTATACAAAAGCAGTGTGTAAGACTGGTGGTGCTTGAAAAGAAGATGATTGAAAACTGTGATTAAAAACTAGTGTAATTTTCACCAATTATTGATTTTTAAACTTTTCTTGAACTTGTTTTCTTTGCATTATTTGAGCTCTGAAAGCTCTGCATCTTTTTTTTCAGCCATTTCTCATTTTCGGCAAATAAATGCTCTAAATGACAATATTTTTATTTGGAATTTGGGAGAAATGTTATGCATAATTTATAGAATAAAACAACAATGTTTATTATTCATAAACATATACCTATAAATAGCAAAATCAGAGAGACTCTGATTCAGAAACTAAAATGGTCTCTTATTTTTTTCTTGAGCTGTAAATGGAACTGTATATAAACAGTATTTACTGTAAATCATAAAGTAATATTTCTCATGTATACTCTAGATTTTGTCGATGCTCTGACTTTTTTTGACAATGTGTGATTCAGACCATTGTTCTGAATATTGTCTATAAATTTCAAGATAAATGGACTTGTTTAACATTGACTCTCACTGAAAGTTACAAATCTAATGGAAATTAACTTTTGGAGATCCAAGGTTTTTGTGTGATATGATGCCTTAAAAACCTAAATGCACTGTGCAGCTTGTTAAGCAAACTGAAGGATATAGCCTACACTGACTGAGCACTTTATTAGGAACACATGCATACAATTATCTTATCAACCAATCACGAGGCAGGTAATGTAATGAATTTGGATACAGCGAATACATCTTTAAGGGCATTATCGCTCGCTGTGGACAGCACAGTGAGTGGTAATAGATATATAGCATGCAAACAGACAAGCAACAAATTTAGTGCATTGCTTCTATGGGTCAAAGGTTGCGGGGCATGGTGCCAGGTCTTGTCCCATGACTTTTGGCATGCCAATTGATCTAATTATTGGAGAACAAAGCAAGGAGATGCTGGCCTGTACTCAACAGTGGTATGTGTGGGTTATATGCATTAGCAACTCTGCAGGTAAGTTCATTTCTCTCTCTCTCTCTCTCTCTCTCTCTCTCTCACTCTCTCTCTTCCTTTCTCTTTTTCTTTCTCTCATAAACTAAAACTTCCGGTGCTTTATGTTGCAGCTGGTGTCTGTCATGTAACAGCCTCTCATCAATAACTTTACTTGACTCTCTTTCTCTCCCTTTTTCTCTCTCTCTCTCTCTCCCTCTCTCAGTCTGAGTGATATTCTTTATGTGCTTTCATAAGGAGGCCACCGACCTTACAGACTCTGGACGGCCGTCTCCCATGGCAACCAGATGGGCCACAATAAAAACAGGGTATATTCCTCTGCCCATTTCTGTGCATTCAATTCAATTTACTGTAATTTTATTGAGAGCATGAGAGCAGAGTATAAGCACTATACTCGATCACACCGGTCACTCAGTCTGTCCTTTTCAGTCTCAGTACTGTACTTATGTTGCTTTTAGTGCAGCCCACCATGCCCTGAGACCCCAGGACTGGTTTCCTCTTCTCCACATCAATCAGGCTTTATATGGTCACATCATCCACCTGTCACAACTTTCACGCCTGTGTTTGTCTTCTGTTTTTCCTTTTTTTTTAAGTCATTTCTGCTCCTGTACTCTGTTCTCTTATTTTGTTTTCCTCCCCATGTGCTCCTTGAGCACTTATCTTTGTTTTGTTTTTGGTCTTGTCTCCGCCTTAGACCCGCCCTGTCCTCTGTAACTCTGCCTGTCTCATTTGTAACCCCACCCCCTTGTTACTTCCCCAGGTGTCCCTTGTCTGTGCCCCCTGTTCCATAGTTCACTGTTATGCTTTTTGTGTTTGATCCTGTGTCTTTGTGTGAGCTTTAGCCTCTGTATTTTGATCTTGTCCTAGTACAATATGTGATTCTGACCATTGTTCTTCATATTGTCTTCAAATTTCACAATGAATGGACCAGTAGGAATCCTCAAGAACCTTTTACACTGACTCTCACTGAAAGTTACAAATACAAATCTCTCTCTGCCTGTGTACCCGTCAAAACAAAATCTTGGACCTCTGTTATGGATCTATCAAAGACGCTTTTAAATCGATTGCTTATCCACCGTTGGGGTCTTCTGACCATAACACAGTATATCTTCTCCCTAAGTACAAATCTGTGCTGAGGAGGGAGAAGATGCAAAAAAGGTGTGTTCAGGTCTGGACTGAGGACAGTATTTTAACCTTGCAAGGATGTTTCGATTGTACAGATTGGACTGCCTTTCAGGAGTCTATGGACTGCATTAATGAACTCACTGATGTGGTTTGTGATTATGTTACCTTCTGTACGAACTGTATAATCCCTACTAAGGAAGTAAGGGTATTCCCTAATAATAAGCCATGGATTTCTCGTGACTCAAAGGTTCTTTTAAATAGGAAGAAAGAGGCATTCAGAGAAGGAAGGATAGATGAAGTAAGGGAATTAAAAAATGCAGTAAGATCACAAATGAAGAAAGATAAGTTGAGATATAAGAGTAAGATTGAGGGGGAGCTCTCTGGTAACAATTTGAAGACAGCCTGGCAGGGGATGAAAAAAATCATTGGACAAAATGAGACAAAAGTGAGGGCAGTGACACTGGAAGGTTTTAATTCTGATATTGGTCTAGCAGATGCACTGAATGATTTTTATACACGATTTGACACCAATGATTTTATTTCTGAGATAAGTACTGCAATGGAAAGGACAAGGTCCAGCAAGGCAGTGGGCCTCAATGTGGCACATGTCAGAAAAGTTTTCCAGCAAGTAAATGTTAGGAAAAGCCCTGGCCCAGACAAGGTGTGTGGAAGGTTGCTAAAAACATGTGCAGACCAATTGTGTGGTATATTTCATTACATTTTTTCGCAGTCTTTGCGCTTGCAAAAGGTCCCAGATACCTGGAAACACTCTATAATCGTCCCATTAGCAAAAATTAACACTCCAAAAGTACTTAATGATTTTAGACCAATTGCATTGACCTCTTTAATCATGAAATGTTTTGAAAAGCTGGTTAAGAATGAAATTTTGGCACAGGTCGAGGATAAGTTAGATCCCCTACAGTTTGCATACAGGGCTGGTAGAGGTGTAGAAGATGCCTCCTTAACACTACTTAACCTTCTGTATAAACACCTTGAGGTACCTGGATCTCATGCAAGACTTTTATTTATTGACTTCTCTTCAGCTTTTAATACAATTCAGCCTCATATCTTAGCACGGAAATTAACGTCCTTTTTTAATTTGGATCAAAATATTGTTGGCTGGATATTAGATTTCTTAACCTGTAGGTCACAATGTGTAAAGGTCAATGATGTTTTTTCAAAACGGCTGCGTTCTTCAACAGGTTCTCCTCAAGGATGCTGTCTGTCTCCTCTCCTCTATATTATGTACACCAATGAGTGTCAGAGTAAATATGAGAATAGACACATTTTAAAGTTTGCGGATGACACAGTAATCGTAAGTCTTCTAGGGAGCCAGGAGAATGATCATGGGGCTATTGTTCAGGACTTTGTGACATGGTGTGAACAGTCTAACTTACACCTGAATGTAAAGAAAACAAAGGACATGGCTATTGATTTTAGAAAAGCCCAACATAGCCCCAAGAAAACCTTAATTAAAGGCTGCGAAATTGAATTGGTAGGAAGCTATAAATATCTTGGTATGTTTATAGATGACAAATTGTGTTTTGATAGAAATGCAGATTTTATTGTTAAGAAGGTTCAACAGCGTTTGTTTTTCCTAAGGAAAATGAATTCTTTTAATGTATGTACTTATATGATGACACTTTTTTACCGGAGTTTTATTGAATCTATCTTAACCTTCTGTATTGTGGCCTGGTATGGCAATCTGAGCATGATGAATAGAAATAGACTAAATAGCTTGGTTAAGATAGCCGGTAAAATTACTGGAGCACAACAGATTCAGCTCTGTGAGCTCTATCAAAAGCAGACTCTGAGGAAAGCTGAAGCTATATTGTCCTGTCCAGACCATCCCCTGCTAGTGGAGTTTGAAATGCTTCCGTCTGGCAGGAGGTTTAGAGCACAGGCTGGCAGGACTAAACGAAGTAGGGTCTTCTTTACTTCCACAGCCATTAGCCTGTTGAACTCAAAAACTACTTTTCTGTACAATGACATGTTTGATTTGACTTGATTCTATTTTATTCATTAATCCTGGGGGTTGGGGTACAGTACAGTTTCATGTGGGATTGTGCAATTATTTTGTGTTCATGTTGTATGTGTAAATGTTGTGTGTATTGCTCAGTTGTTTATGCTGCAAACCAAATTTCCCCTGTGAGGGACAATAAACCGAACTAAAACTATATAAACCTCATGTTACTTTGTTCAATGTTGTGCTTTTTCTTTGACCCCGTGCATTTGCGTGAGCTTTAGCCTATGTATTTTGTTTGTTTTCTCTTTGTTTAACCCATAGATCACTAAATAAAAGGCCCTATCTTACACCTTGCACAAGGCACGTCATCATGCTCACTGCTATCTTACACCCCATCAACAGTCTATCCACCCCATCACTTAAATAGAGACAGAGATTATGAAAATAAATCAAGCTGCATGATGCATGGTTGATTGCTCATCTATAGATTGCAAAAATAGGGATCAAATTGGGATTAGGCGCTAAAGATGAAGCATAATTTTGGCCTGTGCGATTTCTAGTTTGAAAGTTTGCTGATGTCTATCTGCACTCAAACTTTTCATTTCAGTAATTTCCTGGCATTTTTGACATTTAAACTTTTATTTTTTGCTGTAGTAGCATCATCGTTTAAAATCCGTTTAGCTGCTGTGGTAGGTAGGTAACGAGGGGGCGGAGCTTCAAATTAACTTAGATGGGGCTACGTGGAGAAAAACGGGACTGGGGTGAAGACACGCGGTAACCAAACACAGAGAGCACATGAGACACAGAGACAGACAGGGAACAGGGCAAGGATGTGATAGATTTTAGCGATCTATAGCGCATCTGTCAATTATGCACCAACACAGCTGGATTTAGGGCGTGTCTTTGTGTCTTGAGATCACGTGAGAGCAAAAAATATGCCTTGCGCGGCTTTAAATACGCCAAAGGCATGTACTTATTGTGTTAATTAATCATGGGTGTTTTTTTTTGGGCGTAATGTGAAATAAATCAATCAGTGTGTCAGTTTCCATTCCCTTTAAGATGCAGGTGAGCTCTGACTTTGGCGCGTTCATATCTTAACAGTGTGATGCTTTTGTGCATCTCAGTAGAGGATACTGAGCTGCTCATTCACACTGCGAAGATACGGCAGCAGCTCATTTAAGGGAACAGCAATGTTATTGTATTCTTTATTCTGTTTATGCTGAACTATCCCTTATATCATTATTGAGAACTTTGTTTGTCTCATTGCTGTTGTTATTGTTAATAAAATGCAATAACAAAAAAAAAAATCCCCCCCAAAAAACCAATTCATCATTCATTGCTGATTGCATAAACACCGCTCACTGTTCTAACATCTGCCTTTTAGTGGTTAAATGACTGTTTCTGAGGAAATACTGCATGCAATGGAAAGTCATTTCTCATTTATTTAATTAACAGTGTGATGTGTTCCCCGTCAGCACAGCCTTTTAAGCTGCACTTAAACTGTGTAAAGGTTTCAGTGAAAAAAAAAAAGAAAATGAAGAGAGAATCATAATGGATGCATTCACTTCAGCTGTTTTGAATCTCTTCACTCTAGATTTACACACTTTTACCCAATGTGAGTCTGCTGTGTGCCCTGTCTTATTAACTACTAAAGTTAATAAAGTAACAAATTCAGAGTACTTTCTCCACATTTGCTAAAAAAAATTCAGACTGGTTAGGCTTGTAAGGTAAAGCATTTACAAGGTAATTAACTGAATTAAACTAAATCTGTATTGATTTTATAAGTATTGCATTTAGTATGCTGTGCTGCTTTTGGGGCAGGAGATATACCGCTCTGAAAAAAAAAATAGGATACCACTTAAAAATGATGAGTTTCTTTGATTTTCCCTAACTAAAAACATCTGGAATATAATCAAGAGGAAGATGGATGATCTCAAGCCATCAAACCAAGCTGAACTGCTTGAATTTTTGCACCAGAAATAAGGGCATAAAGTTATCCAAAAGCAGTGTGTAAGACTGATGGAGGAGTATATGATGCCAAGATGCATAAAAACTGTGATTAAAAAACAGGGTTATTCCACCAAATATTGATTTCTGCACTCTTAAATCTTTATAAATATGTTTTATATTTATGTTGTTTTTTGCATTATTTGAGGTCTGAAAGCTCTGCATCTTTTTTTTTTTTTGTTATTTCAGCCATTTCTTATTTTTGTGCAAGTAAATGCTCTAAATGACAATATTGTTCTGTACACAAGGTACTGCTGCTGTAGGAGCAGGAGAATTGAACCAATGGCGTATTAATTTGTTATACAGTGGCTTGCAAAAGTATTCATACCCCTTGAACGTTTTCACATTTTGTCACCTTACAACCACAAATGTAAATTTATTTTGTAGAGATTTTAAGTGATAAACCCAACACAAAGTGAATTAGAAAATGATACCTGGTTGTCAAATGTTTTACAAAATAAAATCTGTGATAAAAAGTGTGGTACTCTTGTGATGGTTTACTGTGAACTCCTAAATAAAATCCAGTGCAGTCAACTGCCTTCAGAAGTCACTGAATAAATTAATTGAGTGTGGCTGTGTGTAATTTAGTCTCAGTATAAATATAAACACCTGTTCTGTAAAGGCCTCAGCAGTTTGATAGAGAACACTATAGTGAACAAACAGCATCATGACGACCAAGGAACTTACCAGACAGCTCAGAGATAAAGTTGTGGAGAAGAAGTTTAAAGCAGGGTTAGTTTATAAAAACCATAGACTGTGTGTAGCTGGACAGAGCATCGTCTCTCAAAAGTGAAGCCACCACAGGTCGGGCGCCCCCTGCTGTTCGGTTTCAGAAAGCTGTGTAACCCCACCCATCCCCATAGGTTTCAATGGCAAAACAGACAACTTTCAATCACGTTTTTTTCTAATATACTGTAATTCTACCTCCAGTATTTAAATGCAGCAGCTAGTGTAACCTCCGCTTATATTGTCAAATTTTTATATCCCCACAGAATTCAGTTTTTAAAACGTTATTCAGCTCTATTCAAAAAGGTGTGGTTATTGTAAAAGGGCTGGTTATGGGTGGGACCAATAGCCGACCGTCAGCTCCGCTCCGCTCCGCTCCGCCCCGTTCTGTAGCCTGTGTCCGCGAGGCAGCCCTCAGGGGCGGGGTTATTTAAATGAGTAGGTTGCTATCCACAGTCGTTCTCCCTCCTCTGGTCTCTACTGCTCAGAATCGGGTGTCAGGATCGCCAACATGGCGGAAGATTTTGGCTTCATTTTCATTGAATGAATGGGAACAGAGACACAGCGTCCATCTTTTTTTACAGTCTCTGATAAAAACATATCCCAAGCTTTAAGCATCCCAAAGAGCACTGTTTAAGCCATCATCCAAAAATGGAAGTCATGGTCATTTACCCAAACTGAAAAATCAAGCAAGGAGCAAAGAGAGCACTGGTCAGAGAAGCAACCAAGAGGCCCATGGTCACTCTGGAGGAGCCGCAGAGATCCACAACTCAGGTGGGAGAATCTGTCAACAGGATAACTATAAGTCATGCACTCCACAAACTTGACCTTTATGTATGAGTGTCAAGAAGAAATCCACTGTTGAAAGAAATGCATAAGAAGTGCTGTTTGTACAGCAAGCATGTGGTAGAAGGTGCTGATCTGTGGTAAGATCAAACCAATGTTAAACTTTTTAGCCTAAATACGAAGTGATTTGTGTGACAGAAAAATAACACTGCTCTGCTTTGTTTTTCCTGAAAACACCATCCCCACTGTGAAACATGGTGGTGGGAGCATCATGCTGTAGAGATGCTTTTCTTTAGTAGAGTGAGGGAAGTTGGTCAGGGATGATGAAAAGATGGATGAGGCTAAATACAGAATACAATCCTGGAAGAAAACCTGGTGGAGGCTGCAAAAGACTTGAGACAGACTTGGGAAAGAGATTCACCTTCCAGCAAGACGATGACCCTAAACATACAGCCAGAGCTACAGGGGAATGGTTTAGGTTGTGGTTGCCTGAGCTTGAGCTGTTTTGTAAAGAAGAATGGGCCAAAATCTCAGTCTATAGATGCGCAAAGCTGGTAGAAACAAACCCCAAAGCACTTACAGCTGTAATGGCAGCGAATGGTGGTTCCGATTTTTTAATTTGATAGAATATTTGAAAACCATGTATCATTTTCATTTCACTTCACACTTATGCAATACTTTGTTTTTGTCTGTCACTTAAAATTTCAATAAAATAAATTTAAGTTTGTGGTTGTAAGGTGAGAAAATGTGAAAATGTTCAAGGGGTATAAATATTTTGCAAGCCATTGTACAGGTAGTACTGATCTTGGAACAGAGTAATAATAATAATAATAATAATAATAATGCCAGAAATAGCACTAAAACTTTGCTAAAACTAGCATTACAAAGTAGTAAATTCACAGTGTAGCATGTGTTTGCATCCCTCCTGACCTCCTGACCCCTACAGGACATAAAATGGACACGTCATGTCTTTTCTGTCTCTGGTTTCATACCTGAGTTTATTCATAGCAGGCTTTTAATACGCTCGTATAACGCGTCTACTTTCCCTCTTCGTTTTTTTGTGTCCTTTTTCCGTTTCTATTTTAAATCTCTCGTGTTTGTCACAGGCCTAATGGTCCTCAGAAAGTCTGACACACGCCGGGGTTGAAGCCTGAGTATGGCCTACTGCGCACCATCAGCGCTAAAAGAACAGTAATGGAGAAACGCACCCCCCCTCTTACCTGCCATGTATCTGCCTCTGCAGTAATGCACCTGCTATTGTAGTCCTGATCTTTGTTGTGTGTCTTTTTCATTCATGAGGTCACTTCCTGTTTTTTCCTTTTCCTTTTTTCTCTTTTTTTTATAGTATCCCATGTGTCACGAAGCATGTTTGAATGCACATATGTCCGTGTGTGCACCAGGTTATGTGCTGTATTTGCTCTTTTTTTCGGAGTTATTTATATCTGTTTCATGTCCACATGAAAAAGATAAGCCAGTGAAGTGGTCTTCTGAGATGGTCACCAGCATCTCTACGCCTCAGATCTCTCCAGGAAAAGTGGGATTAAAGAAGGAATGGATATTTTTAGAGTCCTAGAGGTCTAGAGTTTAGATTATGGTGGAACATGATGGGAAAATGATATGAGTATATGGTTACATGAGTAGGTTTACAGGTCTAGGAACAAATGTAGAACTACTAATGAATGCATTTATTTTATTTATTTTATCATCTTAATCAACTGGCAATACTGTTTACATTAAAGTGTGCATTATAGTAGGTGCTACAACAGCTGGTTTAATTAAGGGTTAAGGGTTCTAGGGGTTCTGCGATTTTCAGCACAAGCATCTCTAGAGTTAACGTATTTTTCACACTATAAGGTGCACTTAAAATCCATTAATTTTCCTAAAAATCGTCGGTGTGCCTTTAATCCGCTGCACCTTATGTGTGAATTTTACCAGTCAGGTTGTAAAGAGCAGTACATTACATTACATTACATTACAGTACATTACATTTGGCAGACGCTTTTGTCCAAAGTGACTTACAATAATGAAGTACAAAAGTAATAGAAGTTAAAGGTAAAACATTGTTTAGATAGGGCTTAAAGGAGGTCAAAGGGAAATAAGGGGATAGAAAAGTGAAGGAGGGGAAGAAGGAAATGAGGTTAGAAGTAGTTAGTTAGTTAGAGGTGTTAGGAGAGTAAGTGCTCTTTGAAGAGCTCTGTCTTCGGGAGTTTATTAAAGATAGTGAGAGATTCTCCTGATCTGGTAGTGGAAGGTAGTTAGTTAGAGGTGTTAAGAGAGTAAGTGCTCTTTGAAGAGCTCTGTCTTCAGGAGTTTATTAAAGATAGTGAGAGATTCTCCTGATCTGGTAGTGGAAGGTAGTTAGTTAGAGGTGTTAGGAGAGTAAGTGCTCTTTGAAGAGCTCTGTCTTCAGGAGTTTATTAAATATAGTGAGAGATTCTCCTGATCTGGTAGTAGAAGGTAGTTAGTTAGAGGTGTTAAGAGAGTAAGTGCTCTTTGAAGAGCTCTGTCTTCAGGAGTTTACTAAAGATAGCGAGAGATTCTCCTGATCTGGTAGTGGAAGGTAGTTTGTTCCACCATTGGGGAACTCTGTATGAGAACAGTCTGGATTGCTTTGTGTGAATGTTTGGTAAAGCGAGGCGACGGTCTTATTTAGGAAATCAGCGCCACCAGACTGTCTTTAAATGCCGTGAGTAAAGGCCCCGAGGTCCGCAGACAGAGAAAGTGTGAATAAGGGGGGTTGCCACGCCCCGCTCTAACGAAACTCGCCCAACCTTGTCTGAAAAGCGTGCTAAAAAGCTCGTTTGCTGTTGCTGGTACAGCGTAGCTAGTACCAGCAACGTAAAGCCACTCCACTGAAGTACAGAGTTATACAGGAGTTTCAGTGACGTTTCTCCAGCACTAAGACTGGAGCAGTATTAGAAATCTCAGTCTACAGATGCGCAAAGCTGGTAGAGTAAAACCCCAAAGCACTTACAGCAGTACGGCACGGTGGCTTAGTGGTTAGCACGTTCGCCTCCCAGCACTGGGGTCTTGGGTCCCCAGTGGGTGGAGTTTCCATGTTCTCCCCGTGTCTGTGTGGGTTTCCTCCGGGGACTCTGGTTTCCTCCTACAGTCCAAAAACATGGAGATCAGGTAAATTGGATACTCTAAATTGCCCAGAAAAATTTAATACTCTAAAATTGATATGGTAAATTGAATACTCTAAATAGATCCGGTGTGTGTAAGTGTGTGGTATGTATGTAAGTTCTTGTGTGTGTGTGTGTAAAACTGTGTAAATGTATGCATGACTGTGCCCAGATATGGATTGGCAAATGCTGTAGTTCTGGGTAAATGCTGTAGTGCCCGATGCAGTCCTCCTCCAGGTGGACGGTCGTTTCCGGTTGAGACGGTACGCTGTGCGCTATTGGCTGCCGCTTCTCACCGGTGTGTGGTGTGCTGATGTGTAATGTGCTTGTGTGTAAAAACGTGTAAATTGTAAAGCGTCCTTGGGTTTCTAGAAAGGCGCTATATAAGTTGAACTTCATTCATTCACTCATAATTGCAATGAATGGTGGCTCTACTATTTATTAGTGTATTGATATGGGGGGGGTATATTTTTGGACGTCACACTTTTCAGATTTTTATGTGATGAAGATTTTAAAAACCGTGTATCATTTCTGTTCCACTTCACACTTATGCAATACTCGATATTGTGGGCTGCACTAGCTGGAAATGAACAGGACGGAGACGGGAGTGCTGAACTCAAACTTCCCCACAGGGGTTTTTATTGGTTTTTTTTGACAGTGCTTAAAAAAAGAAGAAAATTAGAAAAAAAAAAAACTCAGGTAGGGCAGGAGCAGCGGTTCCAGGCTGTGCGCCTTTCTCCCAAAGAGTTTTAACTTCACTCCCCTCCTCTTCTGGAGTTCGGCGGCCCACACGGCTCGCCAGGGTCCTAAGAAAGATCACAGAAGGCGCTTTTCCGCCGGCATGGTGCCGGTGCTGGTGCCAGATTCCCGAATGGTTCTTTGTGTTTCCACCGCAAAATCACAGGTTCTGGGCCAGAAAAGCCGGTTCCCATCTGGCCCCACAATCTTGCTGGTCTGGAACCAGCGAGCCTGTGAATCGATCGGCCAAAGGGCGGGGCGTTGACGCGTCTCCGGGGCAAAGTTGTTTACAAACCTCACCTCCTTTCACAGCTAAGAGCAGCAGAAGCAGCTAAATGAATAAAAATGAATCAACAGTGCTCCACCGAGGATCAGCAGCACAAGTTTCAAGAGAAGCTCTGGTTCTGCCATATTGTTTTCAAATCGTCCCACGAATTCTATTGACGCCCACATTCATATACGTAGTGAGTGACTTCTTAGAGCAGTGGAAACATGGTCCGGTTCTTCGCAGGTTCGCAGGAGCCGGCTCCGGCACCAGCTCTTTTTTGGTGGAAAAGAGGTAAGAGAGGCACAAAAAGTGGGAGGGAAAATATAAACATCTTGTCCTGATGGCAGCCAGTGGGTTTTTATGAAGCTCTCCTGGTGATTGGTCTGCCTCGGCATGGTCTTTAGGAGCCGCCAGCCGTGCCTAGTTAGGCGGCCCGCCTTCCCCTCACTGTTCTCGGGGGCTGTCTATGAGTTGGTTCTGACAGATTTCAGCACCATGGAGAGCGGCCTCACCCTGCCACACTATAGGTAAGATTTCTTCGCTTTTTAGCAAAATACTTTATTTTTCTTTTCAAATGTACAATAATATTCTGCTCAAGTAGTGATCAATCATCTTGTGTTCTTTCAGCATTAATTGGAGCTCAATCTGAAGCCTTTCTCTCTCTATTTCTCATCCACTTACTCACTCTGTCACTCCCTCAGGCTTGTTCTCTCCTCTGTCCTGCTATTTTTCACTTTCTCATCCCCTCCCCTTCATTCACAAATTCTGTGTGTAATCAACACTTCCCACCATTCACTTCTCTCCCATTCACTCACACTCTCCTCCAATCCCTCTTCTGCCCTCTCTGCTCTTCTCCTCTCCTCTATCATCATCTGCCCTGCATGCCCTCTTCCCTTCCCTGCTTCACTCGACCTTTAAACATCTTCTCGACACCTAGTCAAGTCCAGAGCTCTCTTTAGAAGGTGGGTGTATGATTTCCAAAGTCTATAATCAAGAGATGCCTTCATAAATATGTATACAGAGCTTTTACTACAGGGTGAACTCACTGGCAACCCCCAAGAACAGACTAGATCTAGATCAGAATGCACTGATAATGTACAGATGAATATTGAAGCAAAAAATAGCTGAGAAATTGGCCCAATTGCTCTTTAAATTGCACAAGAACTTACAGATGAACAGCAACCAAATGTAACATTTGGTAAAGAGTTCCAGAAGCTCTAGCTGTGTGTAGCTCACTGGTCTCTCCAGAAACACTGTCCAACAAACACTGTGTATTTTTCTGTGCTGCAAGGGTATATCAGCTTGGCTCTCTATCGGTGACATAATTAACATGTTACTTAGTACTCTAATTTAATTATTTATTCAGTAATGAGTAATCTAATGCATTACTACAGTACTTACATTCCAGTAATCAGATTAAAGTTATTTAAAGTTATTTATAAGTCACTGTGCGTTACTTTTTGTCATTTTCCTTTGTAAAACGATATTGTAGCGCCCGGCTGGTGTTGAAAGGATGGACGAGAAAGACATTTACAGTTGTCACTCACACACACACACACACACTTTCCACAATCACACACTTGTCTTTTACCCTAAACACAACAGTGCATTTATTTTAAAGTCATTAAACACAAAACATGCTGGAGACAAAGTGCTACCTAGCTTTACTTTATCAAAACACAACATCAAATCTGAAGAAACGTTTGGAGTCGCAGCAAAACACTTAAAGCTCCACTAGGTAGGATTGAGATTTTGTGCTCGTGGGCTCCCCCTACAGTTGTAGAGTGTAATAAATGTTTCAGGCGGATTTTAGTTTCTCTTTCTCGTTTTCTGGATTTCACAGACATATTCGGTCTCTTTCCAGCTTCTGCCAGAGTGTCTGTATGTTAGTTTGTAAAGAATGAACCAGTAGTCCTTGTAGAAGGAACTGTTAGAACTAAAGGTCGGAAAGCAGGTCGCAGTTCTCGCGAGCGTCGGTCGCGGCCGCCTCGGAAAACTTACAGAGTCTGGTTTGAGCTCAGAGGAGCTCCGGCACAGACGCGAGAGGACCACTATTCCTCCTATTACACCTCAATGCAGCGCTGCAGTGAGTTTCAAGCTGTAATTTTACTTCTTTAAAAAGATCAAAAATCAAGAAAATCCTACCTAGTGGGGCTTTAACATAAGAACAAGTGCTAAAGGTGGAGCAAAGCTTCCAGTAAAGTGAGTTTTGGCAAAACTCTAATGTTGAGGCAGCTGTAACTTCAAAGTAACTTTTAAAATTATGATTACTTTTACAAAGTAACTATGCAATGACTGCTCTGTATTGTAAAATAAAAATGAAGGAAAAAAATATATATACATATATATATATGTATATATATATATTTTTTAAGACAAGGAGTTGTTTATGTGAATGCAAGCCCAAACAGCAAGCAGTAGAACATTTTCTGAATGGTACAGTTAATGTTCTTACTAGAATAATTTAAACTGTCAGGTTGTATGTTTATGTTCTTAGATTCAATTGTTGTAAAAGTTTTAATTTTTAGTTTTGGGAGCATTACTTTTAACATTTCTATAATGTTCTACTATGCTATTCATCTAACTGGGGATGTTATGTGGGAAACATTCTAAAAACGTTTAGAAGCAAACCATTATTATATCACACATTTATCAAAATGTTCCTGAAACATTTAATTATAGGCTAATCTTCCTAGACCCTAAATTTTTATTTCTCTATATCTTTATATAGAAATGGTAGAGATGACTATAGCTGTAGGAATTATCTGGGTAATGTACCCAGAACAGCTTGAGGAGTACAGCTGATAGCAGGTCATAGTGACATAATAAGTCAGGTTTTGTCACAAGACATTTTACAATGTGTTCAGTTATGTTTGTGATAAAAATGTACGAGCACATACCCACACATATCACTGACCCACGAGCAGCAGCAGCTCAGCACTCAGACAGCATGACATATTACAGCAGCCGCCTTGCCCTCAATCAGGTCCTGTAGTGCGACACTGTAGGAGTGTACGAATGTGTCCCAGTGAGGGGGGTGGGGTGAGAAGGCCTGGCTGAGACTGGTGTGACTGGTGTGAAGAATATGTTCACCACTGATCCAGAATGAGCTGGGGAGGTGAAAGTGTGTAAAAGTGTGTGAAAGTGATTTAATGTGCTTTAACTGGGCCATTTGATTGTATGCATTAACTGTGTTGGCACGTGTATGAACATTTGGCCATGTGTTTGGACAGACGTGTGTGTGTGTGTGTGTGTGTGTGTGTCTATGTAAGTATGTTTGTGTGATTCTTGCATGTAAGTGTGTTCATGTGTATGGATGTGAAGAGAGGGCGAGCTGTGACCATATGAGCCTGGTGAGTGTGTGTGTGTGAGAGAGAGAGAGAGAGAGAGAGAGAGAGAGAGAGAGAGAGAGAGAGAGAGATCGGGTTGTACTGTACATCACACATTCATCCACAACAAAAAGATTCAGAAGGATTTAGATAGATAGATAGATAGATAGATAGATAGATAGATAGATAGATAGATAGATAGATAGATAGATAGATAGATAGATAGATAGACGGACAAACAGACAGATAGACAGAGAGATAGAGAGAGACAGACAGACAGACAGAGAGAGACAGACAGATAGATAGAAAGATATATAGATAGATAGAGATAGCGAGAGGGAGAGAGAGACAGACAGACAGAGAGAGACAGACAAACAGATAGATAGATAGAGAGAGAGACAGAGAGAGACAGATAGATAGACAGAGAGAGAGACAGACAGAGAGAGACAGACAGACAGATAGATAGATAGAAAGATAGATAGAGACAGACAGACAGAGAGAGACAGACAAACAGACAGATAGACAGAGAGAGACAGACAAATAGATAGAGAGAGAGAGACACAGACAGAGAGAGACAGACAGAGAGAGACAAACAGACAGACAGATAGATAGATAGACACAGACAGAGAGAGACAGACAGACAGACAAAGAGATAGCGAGAGAGAGAGACAGACATAGACAGACAGATAGATAGATAGATAGATAGATAGATAGATAGATAGATAGATAGATAGATAGATAGATAGATAGATAGATAGATAGATAGAGACATACAGACAGACAGATAGAGAGAGAGAGACAGACAGAGAGAGAGACAGATAGATATACAGAGAGAGACAGACAGAGAGACAGACAGACAGACAGATAGATAGAAAGATAGATAGAGACAGACAGACAGACAGAGACAGACAAACAGACAGATAGACAGAGAGAGACAGACAAATAGATATAGAGAGAGAGAGACACAGACAGAGAGAGAGAGACAGACAGAGAGAGACAAACAGACAGACAGATAGATAGACACAGACAGACAGAGAGAGACAGACAAACAGACAGACAAAGAGATAGCGAGAGAGAGAGAGAGAGAGAGACAGACAGAGATAGACAGACAGATAGATAGATAGATAGATAGATAGATAGAGACATACATACAGACAGACAGACAGATAGATAGATAGATAGATAGATAGATAGATAGATAGATAAATAAATAGATAGATAGATAAAGAAAGGCAGGCCCACTACCATGTTTCACAGTGGGGATGATGTGTTCAGATGTGTTGCTTTTATGCCAAACGTAACGTTTTGCATTGTGGCCAAAAAGTTTGATTTTGGTTTCAGAGCACCTTCTTCCACATGTTTGGTGTGTCTCCCAAGTGGCTTGTGGCAAATTTTAAACAAGACTTTTTATGGATGTCTTTGAGAAATGGCTTTCTTCTTGCCACTCTTCCATAAGGGTCAGATTTGTGGAGTGTACGACTGATCGTTGTCCTATAGACAGTATCTCCTACCTTAGCTGTAGATCTCTGCAGTTCATCCAGAGTGATCATGGGCCTCTCTGCTGCATCTCTGATCAGTCTTCTCCTTGTTTGAGCTGAAAGTTTAGATGGATTAAATATTCAATAAATTTAATTTCACTTCACTATTGTGTCCCACTTGTTGATTCTTCACAAAAAATGACAATTTCATATATTTATGTTTAAAGGCTGAAATGTGGCAAAAGGTTGAAAAGTTCATAATAATTTTGTGTTTCAAAAATGATTTAAAACAATGAAAAGGCAAGGGTGCTCTAATTTAGTTTAAATAATTATTGCATTTCTGTAGATCTTATAAACTTGATTTCACTTCTTAAATATCACTGTGTTCATCTGGTATATGATATATTTAACTGAAATTACTAATCTAAACAAACAATGACTTATAAATGAAAATTATAAAAAAATATCAGGGGTGCCCAAACTTTTTCATAGAGACAAAGAGTGTGTGTGTGTGTGTGTGTGTGTGTGAGAGAGAGAGAAACAGGGAGAGAGAAATAGGTAGATAAAGAGAAAGAGAGAGAGATAGGTAGATGGAGAGATGAGTGTGTATTAGTGTGTATGAGAGTGTGGGTGTATGCATTAGCCTACTTACTAACCTAAATGCCACATTTTAAAACACTATGTGGAGAAAGGGAATACAACCCATTTTTTCACTCTTACTGGAGCCGCAGTGCTAATGCAATGAAAGCTAATACCCCACCAATTAGCATAATACAAACCTGTGAATGCTCAAAAGTGTGCAGACCCCTGCTCATCCTCTGTTTCTCCTTTCTGACAATGAAGCACTCAATGTTCGAGTCCTCCAGCAGAACCCAAACAGAGCGGCAAAACAGGCCAATTCCAAAACCCTAAAACTGTTTCAGTATTGTTTTGCCTGTTTACACATTTTACATAAACCCTGCCCACTAGAGAAGGCCATCAGTAAGTAAGTGATATGGTTCGCTTACTTTTAGGACTTTTATGGTGTTGTTGATACTCAAGAGCAGCTCATCACCTCCTGAATCTGCTACTCTATGCAGTGCTGGTTGCTACCTTAACCAAACCTCATGCTGGTAAAAAAACATCATCACCCCAGACAGCAAATGTAACGTTATGTTAAAGTCATGCTATTGTAAAGGCAGGTGGGTGGAACCCTGTGATTGGTTGGGAAATGAAGTGGCTCAGCATTAGTAGAGTCTCCTAGTAGAACTTTCACTAGACACATTTAATGTTACTTAAACAGGCTTTTAAAATGTCTCAATACAGAGTATCATGTGTTTACCATGAACATGTCATAGAAGACATTACCACCCACAGTAGACAGTGGTAATAATCATGACCAGTCGTATCTGGCTCCTGTCAGGTAAGAACAGGAAACTGAGGCTACAGTTCACTCAATAGAAGATTGGAAACACTTTATGTTGTCTTATGGTACTCGATTTCTGCTGCAACATTCGGATAATAGGGTCAGAATTTGACATCAACAACATGAAAGCATGGATCCATCCTGCCTTGTATAAACAGTTCAAACTGGTGTTGGTGATTTAATGGTGTGGGGGATATTTTCCTGCCACACTTTGGGCCCATTAGTACCAATTGAGCATCGTGTCTCAAACACCACAGCCTACCTGAGTATTGCTGCTGACCATGCCCAGCCCTTTGTGACCACAGTGTACCTGTACCTTCTGGTGCTACTTCCAGCAGGATAATGCTCCATGTTATAAAGCGTGAATCATCTCAGACTGGTTTCCTCAACACGACAATGAGAGAGTTCACTGTACTGGAATGGCTCCACACTCACCAGATCTCAATCCAATAGAGAAGCTTTGGGATGTGTTGGAACGGGAGATTCACATCATGGATGTGCAGCCGACAAATCTGCAGCAACTGCGTGATGCTCTCATGTTAATATGGACCCTCTGACTCTCTGAGGAATGTTTCCAGTACCTTGTTGAATCTTTGCCATGAAGGATTAAGGCAGTTCTGAAGGAAAAAGAAGGGTCCAACATGGTACTAGATAATAAAGTACTGTTGAGTACGCCCTCAGCTGCACTATCTTGGCGCTACTCACGCGTTCGTTTGCAATGGGAAAAGGAAATGACTAAGACTGGATACCAGGAGATGCACCTCACATTTTATTTGTACAGAGATCTCTGGGGACCACTTCCTCTCACAAGGAGTTCAAAAGAAATAAAAGCATTTATAGACAAACCCCACCTCAAGGTCACAGAGGAAGGCACCTTAGACAGTTCCGCAAAAAACGGGTTCAGGCTGGTCTTGATCAGACCTTGTCTCTCAATTCATTTCTCTTACACATACAGTTTGGCTAACAACTGGCTGGTCTTAACGACCAGGAGCTAACGGCCAGATTTTGCAAGTTAAGGACAGTTAAAATAGAGAAGCAGTTTGTTGCTACTGTCTCAGCTGCTCTCCTCTGCTCTGCTCGTAACATGTCAACACTTTCCCTTTAGCTGGCCTCTTGGTCATTGGGGCAAGCTTTATGTTAAGTCATGTTGCCTACCATAGTATCACACCTTTATTTATAATGCATTTAATTATGCTTCATGAACATGGGCTTATAGTAATGCAATTGATTATACTTCCTTCGCTTGATTAGTATTAATTATAGTAAAGTTATTGATTATAGCAGGGGTGTCCAAACTTTTTTGTTGGGGCCAGAAGGAGAAATATATTTGAAGTCACGGACCACAGACTCTGTAATAAAACACATAATGAAATATACCACTTTAAATAATACTTTTTTTTCGGATTATTTCATTTACACACCATTTTACTTGACTTACTATCTTTATCTTTGACACTGTTGTGTAAACTAAGATTTTTCAAATTGATGTTTAATTTCATGATGTCTCTTAATATAAAACTCCTTAATTATGCCAACTTTTAGACTCTGTTTTTCTGCGCTAGAAATGCGCACTCTCTCCGCTTTTAGACTCTTTGGCCCGTTTTTCTGCGCTAGAAATGCGCACTCTCTGCGCTTTTAGACTATTTTGCCCCGTTTTTCTGCGCTAGAAATGCGCACCCTCTCCGCTTTTAGACTATTTTGCCCCGTTTTTCTGCGCTAGAAATGCGCACTCTCTCCGCTTTTAGACTCTTTGGCCCGTTTTTCTGCGCTAGAAATGCGCTCCCTCTCCGCTTTTAGACTATTTTGCCCCGTTTTTCTGCGCTAGAAATGCGCTCCCTCTCCGCTTTTAGACTCTTTGGCCCATTTCTGACACCTAGCGTTCAAACTTTGAATCTCACATTATAAAAACCTGCTTAACAGCGGGCCAACTTTCATTCTATTTCTAAAATAACTCGCGGGTTGGACACCCCTGGATTATAGTAAAAATTCTAAAGCATATTTTCAGTACAGTACCTAACAGTACCTAATAAAGTGGCCGGTGAGTGTTCATAAGTAAAAAATATTTCTTCACGTTTGCACTGAAGAGCCCTGCTACGCCTTAAAGGTCTCTTAAACACGTCACCCACTGAAATGTCTCAGTGATGATGGAAAGATCAAGCCGCTGCTGTTTTTGACACGTTGTATTTTGCATCACTTTAGCATTTCTGCTCCACGGCTCTAACTGTCGACGATGCCCCGCCTGAATTTGATGGAGTGATGTGTAGCAGCTGTGATTCAGAGTGAGAAACAGAGCTTTTCGGAGGATGATCAGTGACTTCTGCTTATGAATGAGGGGTGAGAAGAAGATCAGGAGAAAAGAAAAATCCTCCTCCACTTTGTTCAACTGTGAGTCAAAAATCACAATCAGGCAAAAGTCATTCAAAATTCACAACAAAAACAGTTTTTTTTCTTGCTTTGTGTAATAAGTCATGCTTTCTTTTGTCAGGGCAGAGAGTGACTGATGGGTCCTGAAAGGTTAAAGGTTTTTCTTTTGTCTTTTCTGATTAAAAGGTCATCTGAAGTAACTGTGACATTTAGAGATTTTTTTGCATCAGCAGCCAAAGTGGAGAAAGAGCAGAGTTCAATATTTGAAGACTGGAGACGTTCTGCTGTAATTTCACATCTCATAGAAGATCATAGTGTTTGGCCTGAACACCACAGATACTGTATATGCAGTAAAAGGCTGCCAAATAATAATTGTGCAGTAGAATGTATGCACTGTAAGCCTGGATAAGTTGAATTTATTTAAATTTGAGGAAACCGGTTGCCTTAAAAAAGTTAAATAATGGGGAAAAAAAAATTGAGTTAGCATAACTTAAAACATCAAGTTATTACAACTAAAGGGGAACTTGATTTATTCCTAAGGTAGCCCAGGGGGAATCACTACACACTGATGGGGAGTGTCAGAAACTGTTGAACACACCCAGTATGCAAATAGATTGTGAAAGAACAGAAACCAACGGAAAAGAAGCTGTTAATGACAACAGGATGGAATGGAAACTCAGTTATTATTATAAGTTGGTTCAACTCAAAGATCTCAGTTTGAATAGTACAGTATATGTGCCCACAAATGTTCAACTAACTCAAAATAGTTGAGTATTGTTTAGAAATATCCAATTTTATGTAAAACAGACTTAAATCATTTGAGTTCAAACAACGTATAGGTTTACAGTGCATATAAACTAAATGTTGCATTGTACTGTATTTACAGTGGTATGTAAGTTTAGGCACCCCATATCATTGTTTAAATGATTTTTCTTTATACTGTAAATCATTGGTTGTTCACATCAGCAATTTCAGTTAAATATATCAGCATAAAGTAGATGAGCACAGTGATATTTGAGAAGTGAAATGAAGTTTATATGATTTACAGAAAGTGTGCAATAATTATTTAAACTAAATTAGGCAGGTGCAAAACATTTGGGCACCCAAACAAAAAAATAGACATCAATATTTAACAGATACTCATTTAGCAGCAATAACAGCTTCTAAACTCTTCCTAAAGCTTACAATCAGAGTCTGTTTGAAGATATTTTGGCTCATTCTTCTTTACAAAACAATCATCTCCAGTTCAGTCAGGTTTGATGGTTTCCGAGGTTTTAAATCACACCACAGATTTTCAATAATATTCAGGTCTGGAGGCTGAGATGATTAATCCAGAATGTTGTATTTGTTCCTCTGCATGAATGCATTAGTAGATTTTGAGGAATGTTTAGTGTTTAAGGTCGTTGTCTTGTTGAAGTATCCAGCCCCGGAGCTTTAACTTCAACTCTCTCACTGATTCTTCAACATTGTTCTCAAGAATCTGCTGATATTGACTGGAATCCATGAGACCCTCAACTTTAACAAGATTCCCAGTACCTGCACTGATCACACAGCACCACAGCATGATGGAACCACCACCAGATTTTACTGTGGGGAGCAGTAAAGTATTAATGTTGGAATGATGTGTTCTTTATTTTCCGCCATGCAAAAATAACCACCCTCCAAATAACTCAATTTTAGCTTCATCAGTCCACAGAACTGATGAAAATGAAGAAAATGAAGCTGACTTGTCTAAATGTGCTTTAGCTTTAGCATACCTCAAGCGACTCTGTTTGTGGCCTGAGCTCAGAAAAGGCAGTGACTCCATCTGCAGTAAGATGATAAAGTTGTAGGTGTTTGGAGCTCTGGAGGTCTGTAGGTTGACTATGACTGTTCTCACCATCCTTCTCCTCTGATTATCTGAGATTTTTCTTGTTTTGCCACTTCAGGTCTTAACTAGATCTGCGCCTGTGTTGTTCCATTTCCTCACTCTGTTCCTCACAGTGAAAACTCAGAGATTTAAGCTGTTTGTATCCTTCCTCTAAACCATGATTATTGCACACTTTCTGTAAATCATAAAAACTTCATTTCACTTCTTGAACATCACTGTGCTTATCTGCTATATGATATATTTAACTGAAATTGCTGATTCAAACAACCAATGATTTATAAAGGAAAATCATGAAAATGATCAGGGGTGCCCAAACTTGCCATATAAGGTGTTATTGTAGGTAAGTAACATTTTGGACCATTTTGAGCCCCAAATTGGTCTTGTCCCAACCTATTTGTTTGGATATATATTAGTAAATTAAATAAAGTTAAGCGGACATAACATGAAATATCTTGGGTGCATTAAGCAAAGTAAATGTAAGAAACACTATTTTATTTTTGACTATATGCACTTTTCATACTATTCCAACCTTTTCTGATTTGGGCTTTCACTTGCTGCAGTTGTATGATGTTAACATTTGCAGCATGGCCTGAAGTTGAGGTCAAAAATCTTGTCCTGAGACTCGATGAACGAGAGAATCATTAGTATGGGAGAGCAGAGTGTGGAATGCTCTCTGGGCATTTAAGAATTCAGCAGCGTAGAAGCGCTTCACATTACTTAACCAAAGCAGATGGCAGCGCTAAGTGATATTTTATATTACAGCTCACCTTACTCTTTCCAATTATCACTTTAATTACATATCTGAGTTATGCACACCTATGCAGTTCATAAAAGCACAAATGGTATATTAACAGGAGGCAAATGAAATGCCTATTACCAACCTTTACTAGCATACAGTAAATACACTGCAATTATGCTACATGTGAGTTAATATATAAATAATGTTCACAGAGGAAGCTAAACTATAGGTGATAGGTTTATGAATATTTTTAATATTTCTAACCTCATTTCCTCCTTCCCCTCCACTTCCCCATTATTCCTCTTTGACCTCCTTTAGGCCCTGTCTAAAGATGTTTTTACCTTTAACTTCTATTACTTTTGTACTTTATTATTGTAAGTCACTTTGGACAAAAGCGTCTGCCAAATGTAATGTAATGTAATGTAATGTAATATTTCCCAGTTTTCCTTACTAGAGAAATGATTTCTAAACCTAGCACTAATAGAACATCCTCTCATCCTGATCAGAGGGGTCCATTTTTTTAAGTTATTTTTGTCCTTTGATTATACTCTAAAAAAATGATGTGCTAGTTTTATTAAAAATGTTATTTATAATTCTGACCCACAAAGCATTTTTGGTCATTTTTCACTACAAATTTTAAACCTGAATTACTTGATTTTACTACATGCCTTTATGTTTTGTTAACAAGATTTGACTGTAGCCTGCAGTGATGGTATAGTTACTTAGAAAAAGTATTTAAATTACTGGTTATTGATTACTCCTTTAAAAAGTAACTTAGTTACTTCATGGATTACTTGATTTTAAAAGTAACTAAGTTACTTTACAAGTTAATTTATTAGTTACTTTCAGCAGCTGCAGACACCACCTCCCGCCGCGGCGCCGCCTTAACATAAACATTATAACCAGTTTTGCCAATACTCCCTTTATTGGAAAATGCATTTTTAACAGCAACAATTTATCTCTAGACATTTAAAGTTCAACTTTTTCCTGAAAAAAATAAGTTTTTTTATCAAAATAAAATACCATTTCTCTTGAATTAACTTAATATAAATAATTGTTTTTATAAAAAAAAACAAAATATGGTCTTTCTTCATTTCACTAAACATAAATAGTTGCTTTTAAAAAATATATCAAATAAATCTTGACCTGACATATTTTACACTGTAAATCTAAACATTGAACCTGTTGTTCTCTGCAGGGCAGCAAGACATAGTTTTACAAAACAAAACTGTTTATATGATCCAGGCTGACATCATGTGTACTTTTGTTATTTTGACCTAGTTTTATTTTGTTATCACATGTTAAGAGTGAAACAGTGGAGTGGGGTGAGTAAATTCGATGATTGTATCTAATTAACGGAAGCTTCTCAAACTCTAAGTAACTAAGTAACGCGTTACTGACATCACTGGTAGCCTGTGTCTAAATAAACTCAATTCTGTCATGTAGACTTTACTGGGCTGTACTTGCTGTTTTAATTAAGCAAAGTTCACAAATGATCACTTTAGGTCAAATTCTGTCAATGTTTTCAGGGCTCAAGAATCATTTTTACATTGTAGGTCTTTAGTACAGATATAGATAATAATACAGAATAATCAGATTACTGACTTTGCCGTGTGTCTTTGACACTGGTGTCAACCGGTGTCAACAGACAGGTCTGTCTGACACATTCTGTGGGTTAGGTGTCGTGCAGTAGGTGTATATCTGTGCATGTGTGTGTGTGAAAATGGGGCAGGTGGTATTTTAAAGGTGGGTTCTTAATCTAATTTCATATGTGGGATATGTGAGAAGGTGATGTACCGTGTGTAGTGTGGGAATACATAATGGAAACACACATGTAAACTCATTCTAGCACACCAGTGTCCACCCAGTATAGAGTATATCTGTGAGAAAAGCCAGAACGTAGCCAGAGTTCTACCACACGTACAACAGTACATGCCCCTACACTTCCTCACACAAACACATTTCCATACCTGTAAACTTCCATACATACATGCATACAATACATCTGTGACTAAGTAAAGCTTCTTCCTGTGGGAGGAGCTGAAACAGGTGAAGGTCAGTGTGTTATGGGTCAGCAATGATTTACTGGAAGGCGGGTCTCCTCTGTACATCTGAAGATGTTCTTCTTCAGGTGGAGGTGGTGATCACAGGCACTCTGATAGCTGTGGAAAGTTCTACTGGGAGACTCTAATGCTAGGTCACCTTTACCTTGACCAATCACCATCTTAAAAAAAAAAAATCTAAAAAAAAAAAAAAAAAAAAAAAAAGATCTCTACATGCATGCATGCCTTCCTTGCTGCTTTTAGAGTCTGACATTTCATCCTTTACCTCCTTCCTTTCCGCCTCCCGGTTGCACAGGATGTTGGCTCAACCCCTGATACCCAGGTACCACAGGATCTGCAAGTGCCCAGATGTTACAAGACCTTGGGCAATGAACCAACAGTCTCTGAAGCAAGTTTGCAAGTAAAGCCTGTGCTGGGATTTTTTTTTTTTTGTCATTGAATTTATGTTGATTTCCTACTTTAGCTCCTTGGTGGTTGTAGTTCCGAGGAACTTGACAAACTCTACCAAGACTATGGGTACCTCAACATTGGTGAGGGCTAATACAGGGGTGAAACACCTGTCATTTTAGTGTGGGAGGTTTCATGTCTAAATTGGAGCAGGCTGGTGGCCAATCTTCATTAATTGCACATTGCACCAGTAAGAGCAGAGTGTGAAGGTTCAATTAGCAGGGTAAGAGCACAGTTCTCCTCAAAATATTGCAATGCACACAACATTATGTGTGACATACCAGAGTTCAAAAGAGGACAAATTGTTGGTGCACGTCTTGCTGGAGCATCTGTGACCAAGACAGCAAGTCTTTGTGATGTATCAAGAGCCACGGTATCCAGGGTAATGTCAGCACACCACCAAGAAGGACCCAACACATCCAACAGGATTAACTGTGGACGCTGTAAGAGGAAGCTGTCTGAAAGGGATGTTCGGGTGCTAACCCGGATTGTATCTGAAGAACATAAAACCACGGCTGATCAAATCATGGCAGATTTCAATGTGCACCTCAACTCTCCTGTTTCCACCAGAACTGTCCGTCACCACAATAAATTATTGTGGTCTAAAACCAGGTGTTTCAGTTTCATCTCCACTCTAGGTTTGTTTAACATTATAACTGCTCCAGAAGTCCAGCTCTTCAATTACGTATGTAATCAGGATATAATGGAAAAAAAATGAATGTCAATTCAAATCAAGTAAAGACACAAGTGCCCAAACCAGCACTACTACTAAGGGCATTTTCACACCAGCACTATTTGGTTCTGTTAAAACAGACCTGGTTCGTTTGTACTCTTAGTGTGGTTCGACTGAGCAGGTGTGAAAACAGTAACATTGCACTTAAATGCTCTCGGTCCGGTCCCAAACAAATTCTTGAGTGGTTTGTTGTGGTGAGAACGTGATCTGGTCTCGAACAGACCCAGATATCAAATATACTTATATTATTTGAGCTAAACTGCTGATAAGACACAGTTTAATCTGATATATTAGCCAGATAATGCTAATTAGTTACCACAGCTATGAACAAATGCTGCCACTGCTGCTCCATGCTGTTTACACGGGTCATGTGTGCAGCATTCACTACTCGGTTTACTACATGTAGCATCACATTGCACAGATATATTCGCTAAAACACATAATCTTCTCGCTATATTTACTTTCTTGCTCCCACGCCAGACAGCTCTGACCAATCAGAGGACACAGCGTGCTTACGTAGTTTATTGGAGTGTTTAAACCAAACAGAGAGAGAAACACTCCAAGTAAAAGAGCTCATTGACTGATCCGGACCATAGAAACCAACTTCTGGTGTGAAAACGGGGGGGTAGAAAAATCTGGGTAAAAAATTCTGGAGCTCAGCCCCCCCCCCCTCCCCCCATGGCTATGTATCTGGATGTTTTTCCTTTTACTCATTTTACATCATTCCATAAGTTTAGACTCCAAAACTCACATTCTGGCATTCTTTTTGGTTCTCTCTCTTTCTTGTCAAATTAGAATGTTAAAAAGATGCTGAGTAAAGGATATGCATATTTTGTTATATTCATGCAGTGAAAGGAAGCATTGATCAAAGGACAGACAGGATGACTGGTGTAGCACAGGGAAATCCCTGCCTCTAAATCCCAAACAACATGCAAAATCAAAAACCTATGAAAAGAGACAAAGACACAAGGCTCATTCAGAGGCTTCCCTGAGGGTACAGTCTTCAGAAACCAAGCAAAATCATGTCAATAGGCTGTGATATGGTGATGTCATCTTCTAGGATATTATGTAGCAGTTTCCCCAGACAGAGATTAAACCTAGTCGTAGACTACACAGCATTTTGAATGGAGATTTTCCATTGAAATGAATATATACACTATATATAGTCTATGAAACTTTCCCCTAGATATGTTTTTTAGACTGCAATGGCCTGTGGTTCCTGCCTTAAGCTTTAAACCACTGTTATATGGCATCTCTTTATACTTGTACAGTCATTCCTTCTTTAATCACCCCCCCCCCCCAACCATCACTATCATTGCATAGTCTTGTGTCTTTGTCTCACGTATTTCTATTTGTGTTCTTGTTGTATTGTACATATAATGTCTCCCAATTGTTTGTATTTATAATCTTATTTTCTATACTTCCTATAACTTTTGGGAAGGAGAGTAACATCATTTCAATTGTCTGTATGTCCTGTACATATGCAGTATTGACAATAAAACTACTTGACTTGACGTCAAATCTGTAATGTGAATGTAGGAAAGTAAGAATGTACAAAAAGTACAGCTGCCTAGACTTCAGAGGCAAAACTGAAACTGCTCTGAAGAATCTAAGGCGGCTACGTTCACATTACAAGTCACATTGCTCAAATCCGTTTTTTTTTGCTCATATCTTGACGGTTAAGACTCACAAATGTAAGTGATCTGTATCTGTGTGTAATGTGAACGAATCTGTCCCTGAAACGTCTCACATGCTCACATTGATACATGTATAAATGTCACCTTCTTTACCACAAGCAACAAAAAGCTCATATTTGAGAGATGACTCGTAGCTTTATAAAGGGAACTGAATGAGTTAATTGGTGGAGCATCTTTTGCTGGAGTAGAGAGTAAACAGCTGGTCTGAAGTTCATGATCAGGTCGAAGAGGTGAAAAAAAAGGACAGGTGGTTTGCTTTTACTGTTTTTTTTTTTTTGCAGCTATAACTGCACAGCTGCACCAACAGATGTGTGGGTACGAGAGAGAAGCATGTAGCACATTTGTAAAAGCAAAAAAGACACATGAATTCCAATTTGACCATTCACATTCATTTCACATGTCTGTGGATCGGATATGTATCTGATTAAGACCACATATAAAAGCGACTCAAATCTGATTTGAAAAGAAAAATGGATTTGGCACATTAACACAGCCATGAAACAAATCAGATCCAAGCCACATCAGTTTTGAGTCACTTCAGCCTGGTAATGTGAACGTATCTTTAGACCTGCAGGATCTGGTGGGAAAAACTAGTAGGAATTGTGAGCTCATTTGAATCTGCAGGAGAACTTTGGACTAAAATCATTTAGGAAAACAAATCATAGGGTTTGGGAAAAGTACTAAGTCAGGCTAGGAACCCAGCCTCCACAACTAGAAGTGCATCAGCTCCTACACAGGTCTCTAGTGTACACTTGAACTTGATTGGTGTGCTGGAACCTCTATACATGGTTGATTCATTGGTGTATTCCCACATTCACATGACACAACACCTTCACACATATCCCCAACATTATAATACCACCTGCCCAAGCAGCCCCATGTTCTCACCCACATACACTGACATACAGACAAGACACCTGCTGCACAACACCTAACCCACATGTACAGTAGTGTCAGACAGACCCAGACAGTCTTCTGCTTCTCTCAGACCTGATTCCTACCCCTGCTACCCAAGGTCGGTGTGTAGTACACAGACCCTGGAACATCTGGATCCAGAGTTGAACACACAAACCAAGTAAAACCTCCAGTGCATTCTCTGTAGCTGTATTGACTGTGGTAAAGTGCTAACTTGAACTGGAAAGTGCAAACTGGGTAAACAGCTACTGGCTTAGTGAACCTCACTACCAAACACCAAAGTGACTCTGTAGCATCAGATTAAACAATGCTTAAGGCAAGATTTCTAATTGAAAATTCATTCACAATTATACTCGACTCTTTGACACAACTTAAATCAAATAACCTGGGACTGCACGACTAGATTTGTTAATAACAGATAAACATAAATGACAGATTTTGATGAGGCGCACTTAGATTGCTTAAATTTTTTCCAAAAATGGTCAGTGCACATTATGATCCAGTGCTCCTAATGTATGATTTTTTTCCAGTCATGTATTAAGGAGCAGTAAAGCCACTTTGCTAAAGTACAGCATTATACAGGAGTTTCAGATTAGCCTGAGGCACAGAGGCTGCAGCAGCATTAGCATTAGCCACAAACCGTGTTAAGCATTAGTTCTTTTGACGAACAGAGGTGAGTATTAATAGTCTGTAGCCTGCTGCTAACCACTGGCTAGCACTGCTGGAGCAGCATTAGCATTAGCTGCAAACCACACTAAGCACTAGCTCTTTTGCAGTTCAGAGGTGAGTATATCAGACTGTAGTCTGCGTGTTTACTGTGTTAAAACATGCTATGCGGGATGAACCACTAGCTAATATCACCCTCATTTACCGGAACTCTCAGGGTTTCTCAGAGTAGCACTGTTGGGCAGCATTTACCTGCTAATTTAGCTACTAATGCTAATGCAGCTGTGCCCAGCCTTCTAGTAAGAAATCTAAGCTTACTGTAAATAAACAAAAGTGCTTTACTCACCCAAATAAGGAGAGAAATCTGCATAGATTAACATCCAGCGCTCAATGGCTTTAAAGGAGAATGTTTTTTTTTTTTTTTAAGAATTACAGTTTGGTTTACATAGCTTAGCTTAACTTAACTTTTACATAACTTAGTTAAGTACTGTGTGAATATTTGGCAAAGTTAGAAGGCGTTCACTGGAGAGGTGCAGTAGACAGGCGTGGGAAAATTTTAGTGATATACTGCCAATCAGAGTTCATTTAAAGTGGTGTGTTATGCACATGTGCAAACGGTTATCCTAGAGAGTGATTCTTGTGTGATAAATCTGTTAAGATATGAAAATATTAAAATGTATCACTTTATGACTGGATTCTGGAGGTCTGCAGTGGGACTACATGGTAAGCACATGGATTGTGCAGTAGGCTGGCATCAATCTATGACAGTGGAGACTGTTGGCACTTGGACATTGGCCAATGCTCTTGAATCTGAGACAGCAGCTGAGGCTGCAAGAGCGACTGTAGATCAGCTGAAAGTCTTAGAGAACAGCAGAAGAGAAGCCGCCAGGAAAACAAAGCAGAGGCTTTGGGGAAACCGGTTGATGCAACCTGGAGAACAACACGGGGAAGGACAGCTGAGGACACTGAATCTGCCACTGGCACAGGAGAGATCATACATGAGACAGGACAACTGTTGGTTGATAAGGACCAGGGCCAAAGCAGGAGGGTCTCAGACTGAGATAAAGATGTACAGAGGTTGGACAGTGAAACTGAAACACCTGTCATCATTTTAGTGTGGGAGGATTCATGGCTAAATTGGAGCAGCCTGGTGGCCAATCTTCATTAATTGCACATTGCACCAGTAAGAGCAGAGTGTGAAGGTTCAATTAGCAGAGTAAGAGCACAGTTTTACTCAAAACATTGCAATGCACACAACATTATGGGTGACATACCAGAGTTTAATAGAGGACAAATTGTTGGTGCACGTCTTGCTGGAGCATCTGTGACCTAGACAGCAAGTCTTTGTGATCAAGTATCAAGAGCCATGGTATCCAGGGTAATGTCAGCACAATACCACCAAGAAGGACGGACCACATCCAACAGGATTAACTGTGGACGCTGTAAGAGGAAGCTGTCTGAAAGGGATGTTTGGGTGCTAACCCGGATTGTATCCAAAAAACATAAAACCACAGCTGCTCAAATCACGGCAGAATTCAATGTGCACCTCAACTCTCCTGTTTCCACCAGAACTGTCCATCGAGACAATTAATTTTTGTGGTTTAAAACCAGGTGTTTCAGTTTCATTGTCCAACCCCTGTAGTATATGATTTGTGCTTTAAGAAAAAACTTAGTCCAATATCTTACATTTTGGTTCTTCTTTGGTTCAGACTGTGGTTATCTGCACTTTTTGCCTACTGTTTGGGTTTGGACCAAACTGAAAAGAGAGAGGTTAGGTGTGAAAGCACCTTTTAAAAGCAAAGTTCTTCAATGGCTGGTTGGTTATGGTTGGGTACTCTATAAAATCATGACTTTTATGAATACTTAATTCTTTCTTCTGCATTATGGAAAATTAATGAGCAGAAATGACTATATTAAAGCCAAGCAAGACCTGTACCTTCCCATTCTTCATCTATTCCACCCCCAGTTTGGTTCCACCTGGCGGCCCATAGAGTTGGCTCCTCTCCTTCCTCACATTTCTCACAGTATCTGCGAGGGTCCAGATGCTACGAGACCTACGGGTGATTCCATGCATGGTGTATTCCCACACTGCACATGCAACAACACCTTAACACAAATCCCACACATGAAATCATGTGAACACCCCACGTTATAATACCTCCCACCCGAGCAGTCCCATGTCCTTACACATATATAAAGACAGACAGACAGACAGGGCACCTGCTGCACAACACCTAACCCACAGTAAGTATCAGACAGACCCGTCTGCAGATCTGTCTGTCTTTCTCCTACGCCCACTGCACTGTTCTTTACACTGTCAAGCAGCAGACCCTGCTGTTGTTGGTAACGCTTTCTTTTACAGTACCCTAAGTTCTAGGTATTAACCAGGTAATAGTGAGGTACAAACTCTGAAGTACTAAGTAATTATTTTTGGTAACGAGATGGTAAGTACCAGGAAAGTCTTGCCTAATTACACTGAAATATCTAGGTATTAACCAGGTAATAGTGAGGTACAAACTCGGAAGTACTAAGTAATTATTTTGGGTAACAAGATGGTAAGCACCAGGACAGTCTTGCCTAATTACACTGAAATGGAACTAGGTAATAAACAGGTACATGGGTGGTACAAACTCTAAAGTACTAGGTAATTATGTTGGTTAACAAGATGGTAAGAACAAGGACAGTTCAATTTAATTACACTGAAATGTCTCACAGGTTCTAGGTAATAACCAGGTAAGTGTGAGGTACTAACCCCAGTAACATGATGATAAGTACCAATACAGTTTCCTTACACTGAAATATCTCGCAGGTTCTAGGTAATAACCAGGTAAGTGTGAGGTACTAACCCCAGTAACATGATGATAAGTACCAATACAGTCTCCTTACCCTGAAATATCTCGCAGGTTCTAGGTAATAACCAGGTAAGTGTGAGGTACTAACCCCAGTAACATGATGATAAGTACCAATACTGTTCATTTTAATCAGTCTCTATTTATTTGATTTAAAAATAAAAGGTCAATACCTGATAACAGAGAAGAAATAGCTTATTTCTCTTTACTGAGTTCTTACCATTTAGTTCAACAAATAACCCTCTGTAGAACATCCTTCTGTAAGTACCATATAAAACACTGTGTAACTAACAGAACTTTCTGCTTAATAAAGGAGTAAATGGACTGTAAAAGAAAGCAGAGCTTATTTCTCTGGTTTTACTCAGTTCTTACCGTGTAGTTCAACAAATAACCCTCTGTAGAACATCCTTCTGTAAGTACCATGTAAAACACTGTGTAACTAACAGAACTTTCTGCTTAATAAAGGAGTAAAAGGACTGTAAAAGAAAGCAGAGCTTATTTCTCTGGTTTTACTCAGTTCTTACCGTGTAGTTCAACAAATAACCCTCTGTAGAACATCCTACTGTAAGTACCATGTAAAACACTGTGTAACTAACAGAACTTTCTGCTTAATAAAGGAGTAAAAGGACTGTAAAAGAAAGCAGAGCTTATTTCTCTGGTTTTACTCAGTTCTTAACGTGTAGTTCAACAAATAACCCTCTGTAGAACATCCTACTGTAAGTACCATGTAAAACACTGTGTAACTAACAGAACTTTCTGCTTAATAAAGGAGTAAAAGGACTGTAAAAGAAAGCAGAGCTTATTTCTCTGGTTTTACTCAGTTCTTACCATGTAGTTCAACAAATAACCCTCTGTAGAACATCCTACTGTAAGTACCATGTAAAAACACTAACTGTTACACTCCCCAGGCATGGGTTAGGCTATAACAGTTTGCGACCCCGGGTGAGCAGGGCCTAGATCAGCTGAATACAGGATACAGAGAAGACACAGTGAGACGGTGTTTCCAGTGAGTTCTCAGCTTAATCTCTTTATTTAACAACATACACAAACTAAACCACTTTTACTTTGGTCTCTTTTCTCTTTCTTTTGCAGTTTCACATACACATTGCATCTCATCTGCATTTTACATACATTCACAGAGAATCCTTTTTTTTTTACTTTTTTTCAGTTAACAAAACTCTGTATATCACAGTACATATTACCTTTACTTTTTAATCAGCAAACCCTCTTAATACTGTTTCTACACACACACACACACAAAAAAAAAAAAAATATATATATATATATATAAATACTACTCTATATTAATACATTTACATATGCATACATATACCAATACTCAAACTTCTTTCATATTAACACACTACATTACCGAAAACACCTTTAACTTTTACTGAGCACACTAACTACATCTTAGTGCTTTTAAATCTCATTTTAAGCAGAGTTTCTAATATTTGTATCTGCATAGAGTGTATAGAATTGACCAAAGTATAAAACTTGAACAAAGTGTATAAAAACATGATTACTTAGAGAAACCTTAAACTGTAGCTTATCTAGCTGTAATAACTCATTATTGTGGTTGGCAGAGGCTCTATATTTACTTTAACAAGGCCAAACTGGCTCTTAAAAAGAGAATAAAATTGACTTGACTTTTAATAAACATGTATTTAACTAACAGCGACTGCTAATGCTAGCGTAAATGTATAGAGAAACAATAGGAATGAAGGCGCGAAATTAGCCCGAGCTACTTTGAGAAACAGCGACACACGGGCACAATTACCGAGCGAAAATAGCTAAAACTAGAGCGCGAACACACGAGAGATAATTACAGGCTTAAACACGGTTATAGAGCGAAGTTAGCGACCGAAAGAGCGAGAGGAATAACAGCGGGGAGCCGGTAAGGAGCGCGGTTAGCGGGGGCAGTGGCTAATGCTAGTGGCAGAGGCAAGAGCGCCGGCCAGGCGCGCGGCTCGCGGGCCGCGGGAGTGAATGCTCCCCGATGCTGAGCGTCCACCAACACACAAGACCATAGCGGCTCATATTACACAGCAAAACCTTTTAACGAACATATACACTCAAATATCCCTCTTATAGTGCTTTGGAAACATTTATACTTGCACAGTTCCACATATTTCCCCACCTGGATACAGAGAACACACGGTGTTCCCAGTTCTCAGCTGAATCTGAGACCCATCTCCTGTTGCTCACCTAAGCCACAGCCTAGCGCCCGCCCCCTGGCACTGCTCCCCCTACAGGACTGGATGTTTCACGTTTCACATACAAAAACCCATTCAGAAACCCAAAAGAATATATATTACATGGTACTTACAGAAAGTTGTGTCACATTTAAGTAGTTATTATTTTATATATAATAACTACTTAAATGTGACACAACTTTCTGTAAGTACCATATAAAACACTGTGTAACTAACAGAACTTTCTGCTTAATAAAGGAGTAAAAGGACTGTAAAAGAGAGCAGAGCTTATTTCTCTGGTTTTAATCAGTTCTTACCATGTAGTTCAACAAATAAGCACTTCAAAAAGAACAACATACAACTTCAAAACAAAACAGAACTGTTTACTGTTTATTATTTATCTCTTTTTTGACACAACCAAGCATGCATTACTGAACTTATATATATACAATGAAAGCTGAGGACAGCTTTTATTGGGGTAAGCAGCTTGCGGGCAGGAGCTTGCCTTCGCCCCCTTGACCCTTCCAAGCCACTTCAAATTTTCTATTTCTCTGATCTTACTATGTATAGGTACATGTTTGAGTAAAATGAACACTGTTATTTTATTCTATAAACTACTGACAACATTTCTCCCAAATACTAAATAAAAATATTGTAATTTAGAGCAGAAAATGAGAAATGGTCAAAATAATGAAAAAGATGCTTTAGTGCTTTCAGATCTCAAATAATGCAAACAAAAGCAGTTAATATTAATTTAGAAACAACTATAATAATGTTTTAAGATTTCAGAAATCAATATTTGGTAGTTTTAATAACCCTGATTTTTAAGCAGTTTTAATTTATATATATAAGTTATATATATATATATATATATATATATATATATATATATATATATATATATATATATATATATATATATATATATATATATATAACATGTAAGACCTTATTCTACAAATTATGTTTAAAAAGGGGGTAAATACACATATTCAACACTTTATTCTTATGGTATACTTTTTCACCCTTAAACCTTGTAACATGCTCTAATGTCTTTAAACATATGGCCAAGTATTCCATTCCTGTGCTGTCTTCCTAGTGAAGAATTCCACTCTATAAACCTTAAATTCATTTTTAGGGATTTCTCAGTCAAATAAATAGAGACTAATTAAAATGAACAGTATTGGTACTTATCATCATGTTACTGGGGTTAGTACCTCACACTTACCTGGTTATTAGCTGGAACCTGTGAGGTATATCAGGGTAAGGAGACTATATTGGTACTTATCATCATGTTACTGGGGTTAGTACCTCACACTTACCTGGTTATTACCTAGAACCTGTGAGATATTTCAGTGTAATTAAATTGAACTGTCTGGTTCTTACCATCTTGTTAACCAACATAATTACCTAGTACTTTGGACTTTGTACCACCCATGTACCTGTTTATTACCTAGTTCCATTTCAGTGTAATTAGGCAAGACTTTTCTGGTACTTACCATCTTGTTACCCAAAATAATTACTTAGTACTTCCGAGTTTGTACCTCACTATTACCTGGTTAATACCTAGAACTTAGGGTACTGTAAAAGAAAGCGTTACCCTGTTGTTGACACCCGGGAACTGGATCAAGGGCAATCCACAGCCAAACATATGTAGTGGTTACAAGGGATACCGAACTATTTACCTGATATCAATATTAATTTTAATATTAATATTAAAGGTTAATAGGGCGCCAGTAGCGGCTAGCTACAAAATTTATATTTAACCTCAGGGTGAGTTCTTGTCGGTTTCAGAAAGTCTTTGAACCACGGGAGGAACACATTTAAGTCAAGAATTGGCTAAAACAAGTAATGTTTATTTAGAATAAAAGTAATACATGGATATATGCAGAATTAGATAAGGGGCATAATTCAAACAACAATTTGAGAGTGAAATTCAAGCACGCTGATGATAACAGTCTTACAACCAAACCTTCTCATCGCATATATGAATAACTCAAAACACTTTAGACCCAAACAACAGAAATGTATAAGTAGATAAAAATAAACAAATCAATACCCAGTTTAATATACCAAAGGGGAAGTAATTATGATAACCCACTAGGAGATAAACCTAAATATGAATAACTAAACCCACTATAAGAATATTAGGAGATTAAACAAGATTATAAGTGATTATATACTGCTATAAACGAACTAACTACTAAAGAAGCAAAACGCTCTAAATCCAAGCTAATTGAGTTAAACTAGATTACATTAGAACTATGGAGCTGACAGAGATCCCACCATCTCTCAACCGGGAATAACTATAACTGAAAACTTAGCAAGACTCAACCTAACCAGACCAACAGAACGCCACCAGAGAATTAGAGATTTAACCAGCGCCTCACTTTGCGTTGACCGGCCTCGGGCAACCGGTGTCGTCTCTGCCGCGAAGGGAACCGTTGGTGTCGACCGCCAGGAAGGGTAGCTCGATCCAAGTGGCCGAAGCGGGTTCTTCAGGTGGACTTCACGGTGCAAGCAGGGCTTCGGTTCCAACGGCAAGCGGGAGCGATCGCTCCGGGCAGCTGATTGATTCAGGATTCTCTTCGCGTCTGGGTCTGGTACGGCGAGCGATGTATAACGCTAAAGATGAGCGGTGAACTATAGGCAGCTCCGTAGCGCTAAGGTGTTCAATAGCTGGAAGCACCTAATTCTCTAATTCTGTTGATAATCGCTGGACTTGTGTTGGTCAGCGCGGATGCGCTGCAAGCGCAGCCCAAGCTAAGATCTATGACTCAAAAACTTAAGAATCACTAAGCTGAATCTAAGAGAAAGTAAAACAAAAGAGAGAGTACAAAATTCTAACTAAAACTCTAAGTTAAAATTACTTCTAAGAAAAAAAAAAATTGAACTTAACTAAACCTAAAAAGCGCACGAACTCCGAACTGCGAACCACGAACTACCAACCGAATAATCTAACACCCCCCTTTATTGGAAACACATTCCCTTCGTGACGTATTGGCCCTAACTTGTGATAGGTTTCCTAACTGCAAGTATAATCTCTAAAAACCCAATCAGCTCCAGGTAGGTGGAGTCTTGCCTGGACGACTCCCCCTTTTTTTTCTTTTATTAACTTAAACCTTAACATTCTTAAATGATCAGATTAAACAATTGCTTATTTAAAATATACTTTGACATAGAAAACCCACAATTTCCCCACATTCACCCACTGTTGCATAGCATTTTAGTGATATGAATAAACATCTCAGAACTGAAATCCTAACCAGACAATTAGATAATCATAGTTGATTTTGAGGTGTAAGAATGGAAAGAAATATAACACATGACCAGGGAATACACTAACTTCCACGCATCGGACTCTTAGAAAGGAAAGAAAGAAACTCGTTATGAACTTTAAACTTATTAATTCAAGATTTGGTTATTAACCTGATTAAAGTATTGTGGAAACATGCCCTGATAGCTTTTAAGTAATTATTTTAACCAGACTGCTAGTTTGTTGCCATCCGTATTCTTTTTGTAGTTAATGTTCATTCACGTCTTAAGAACACATTTTGTTTTTAATGTTTTAACATTTTTCAGCCTTAAATTTCCTTTTTGAAAAGGCAGACTCTCTTGTGTATTTGAAGAGATAAGAACTCTGGCCGTCGTAATTCACACCTCTCCCCCACTAAGGAATGCGGGTCTCATTGCTCTGGTTAACATAATTTCAGACCTCTTTAAATCAGAAATTCACTATACCTTTATACTTTTATACTTTGTTCTTTACTAAACAGGAAAATGTATCTATATAACCAAAGCAAAGGTTAAAATTACGCTGACTAGTTGCAATAGTTCAACCAATGACAAACAAGACATAATTCTTCAGCCTGGAACCTGTAGAAGAAAATGAAGGTAAACCTCAAAATTGTTCTCTTGATTAGAAAGTGTTTCATCACATTGCTTGATACCCTGCTTCTCACAATATTAGAATTAACCAACAGTTATTTAAGTTATTGTAAAAACATATACATATGTAATTTTTCGATCATAGCCTCGTGCTCCAAGAAAAGTTCCTTTCTTCTCCTGCGGGTGGCAGTATTGTCTTGTTAAATGGTCCACGGGTCCTGGACCAGTAAAAGGGTCACGCTGTGTGCGTGAGTGTGTAAATTAGATGTGACTGTTTAAGAGGTGTGCTCCGAAGATAGCGGATCAGCAGGTGACATGTTAATCCCCAAAGTTTATGGGTCTTTTGTTCAGATGCTTTTAGCGAGACAGATGTTTCCAGCAAATGGTCGTAAAAGTCGTTAAAGTGTTATCATTCAAGGTTGGGGAGATCCCCCTATGTTCTCCATTGGAATTCCTTGGGGATTTAAGGGAACAGAGTTGTGATTTCAAAATGAGATATCAGGCTATCTGCTACATATCCCCCCCCATCGGGTGATAATCAGCAGAGATCCAGGTTATCAGCCGATGAGATGACGTAGATAGCTGTGGACAAAAGAGGTTACTGGGTATCTCAATTCTTACTGGTGGCATTTGCTGGTCAGTACACAACAGGCTGCATTAGCGTTATCCAAACCAGAGCTAAACCACTTCCCTTACTGCAGCTGCCTGCATAGGTTCATCAGTTGCGTCCTCCTGAGTTTCCACTGACACTTCTTGACCCCCCCTTCTACGTCTCACAAATCTAACCACCTTACCCGACCATGAATCCATCTGTCTCTGTAGCTTCACAGTCTTCCTACGGTAAAAACACGTTATACCAAAGGTTGCTACATAACCCAGACATACCAGCGCAGCTAACAAGGTATCGGGCAATGACCAGGAGTATCTTACAGGTTGGACTGTCCATGTGGGACGCGACTCGATCTCTTTTAAGACATTATTGATGGGGGTCAAATCGATAGACTGGGGACCCTCATACTGTATCCGACCAAGGGTGTCAGGGCTGAGTTCCAAGGAGTGGGTAGTAAAGAAATCAGACACCTCAATTTCACTCTCATATTGATCAGGTACTAAGTGGTACAGGGACCATTCCCCAACATGCAGAGTAGCCCCAGGTGGTACGTCTACCCAAAATGTTTGTTCCGGAAGGGGAATACGTTCATCGATATCATGCTGGTCATAGGACAACACAGCTTCCCGTGCCGCAGTATTTACCAACCACCGGCTCCCTACGATTTCAACCTGAGTCTCGACCTGTTGGTACCTATGAGTGACAGTGGCAGGACACTGGTCCTTGGTGAGCATGGGCTTAAGACCACAAAGATTGCCAGCACCCTCTCGAGTGAACGGTTTACTGGGACAGAGATAGTGTATATCCTTGGACAGGGTACACATGCGCAAATTTGGGGCCAGATAAAGTCCAGGATTGCTGTCTTGGTAAGCTACCAAGGTCGGAGTCTGAATTTTGATGTGTGCTTCTTTTTGCCAAAACCCGACATTTACCACTTCTTTTAAGCGATAAATGTTTTCCGCAGCTATTATAGGTAAGTTGACCAGAAAAGCTACTTCTCTATTTTCTGGGTTGACATAAAGAGGTACTGCACTTCCGAGTGTATAGGCTAAATGTGCTTGGAGATCAGTAACTTCCTCTCGGGTAGCCCGACTGAGGATTTCCTGTACCAGGGTTAAAGGCACCAGATAAGCTGGTATCTTGCCCATAGCTAGACTGTCTACCGAGGATCCCACTTCCTGTAGCATGTCATTCAAAAGCATGTTAATCACTTGGATATGAGCCATATCTGCCTGGATTGCCCGGGTCAGGGAGGTGATCGTTTGCAGAGTTTTGTTCAAAGCTACCGTGTGGGTATTGAGGACCACAATAGTACCCTGTAAGGTTTGTCCAATTGCCTGTAGCTGACTCTGTTGGGTGTCTATTTGGTCCTTGATGTGTGGTAGTTCTGCCTGTAGTTCCCCTACATTACGGCGGACCGTGGCTAGACCCACGGCATTAACAGCGGATGTGCCGACGCCAAGGAGTGAGCCTACAGCGGCGGCAGCAGTTAATAAACCTGCAAGAAAACGTTTGGATCTCTTTTGAGCCCCATTCAGTTCAGACTGTGTGACCGCAAATTTTTGCAGCTGTTGTAGCATGTGGGTGGTGTCTCGTTCGGCATGGCTTACTGCCTCTCGTACCCACCAATGCCCAGCCCACCCCACTTGGCGGGACCAATCAGGGAAGTTCTTTTTACATACGTCCTCCGGGTTCAGTCGTACAAACACCCTTTGGGTATGTAACCGGCAGTTTGTGATTAGTAGTCCCGAATTATCCCTAAGAACTACTCCTGAGGTAGGTCCGGGGGAGATCACATCAGGGGCAGCGACGATCGTCCCCAGTACGAGCGTCAGGAGCAGGAGAGTCCTCATCTTCCTAACGAGACAAATGTACATGATTAACCTGGGTGTACTGGTGTGAACCACCAATGAAGTAGAATCTGACAGACAAGTGGCTAACAATCAGTGATATCCTATTCCTTGGCACAAAATGATGGTTCTGTTGGCCGGCTTGATCGGAAGATGTGTAATGGTACTTAGGTCAAAAATCGCAAACAACAGTCTACTGTATACGGATCAAGGGTCAATATATTCCTAAAATTAATAAAAAAAAAAATGAAGTTATTAGTTTAGTTGCAAGTTGTACAGCTAAGAGTTGCTAAACACCTAGGGGTCTAGCAGGGGTTTTGTCCACCTGATTAGACTCTAATCAAGGCATTGGCGGCCCCGACTTGTCCCATAGGGCTTTGGTGTGGCTTAATTTGGTTGCGGTGTACCCACTTGCGAGTTGGCTCCTTAGAACCTTGGCTGATCTGGATCTGGTACACCACCGGGGACAATTTGTCCGTGATTGTGTGGGGTCCAGTCCAGCGAGGCATGAGTTTGCGAGCCAGCCTACCCGCATTCGATTGGGGTTTCTCGACAGGTTGAGCGAAAATGTAGTACCACACCTTATCTCCCACCTGAAGCTCGTCATAGGACGCCTTCTGATCATAGTAGGCCTTCCGACCCTGGGCACTTCGTGCCATGTGCTGTTGGGCAAAAGCAAAAGTGGATTTTAGGTGTTTCTGCAAATCGTCTATGTACTGCTGTGTTGTGTAGGCAACTGAGGTATCTGTTCCACCTGGCTGATATAACAGATGCAGTGGAAGTGTCATCTGTCTGCCTGTCATCACCTCGAATGGAGAGATGCCGGTGGAATCGTGAGGAGTTGCCCTAATGGCCATGAGTACCAACGGCAATTTCACATCCCAGTCGCGGTGATGCGTGGCCACAAATTTCTTGAGGATGCTGACCACTGTGCGGTTAGCCCGTTCGACCTGACCAGAGGACTGGGGGTGGTAGCTCACGTGCAACTTGGCTTTTACACCGAGGACGTGCCACATTTGTTGCATGACTTCTGCCGTGAAATGAGTACCTCGATCTGAGTCAACCCTACAAGGAAGACCAAACCGGGTGAAGATATGATTAACCAGGAGACACGCTGTGGTTATAGCGGTGTCATTGGCGGCTGGAAGACACTCCACCCACTTGGTGAATGCACATGTGACTGTGAGGAAATATTTGTTCCCTCGAGCAGACTTTGTGAGCGGGCCCACCCAATCCATTTGCAGATCCGACCACGGGAAGGTTAACCCCTTTCTCTGTAAGGGAGCCCTGTGCAGAGGATTCGCCGGCTGGAACTGGCAGCACACCAAGCATCCTTTAATGTAACTAGCTACATGCTCCCGCATTCGTGGCCAAAAGGCCACCTGTTTGAGTGTCCTATAGGTTTCCTTGATCCCTTTGTGACCTGCTGATGGAGAGTCATGGGCGTGCCCCAACATTACCCCCCTGTGGCACGGAGGCACCACGAACGCAGGAGAAGTGTGGGTCTCAGTGACATGAACAAGCAAGCCCTTGACCACCTTCAAGAATGCGCGGTTGTGCAAGAGTTGTTTAAGCGGAATTGATGCCTCCAGCATTTGGCTGGTTATGGGATTGTTGGTGGGATCAAGCAAGAAAGCCTTAATAGATTTGATGTCGGGGTCTGCGTCTTGTAGCGTGATCAAATCAGCATCTGTGATTTCTGGATCAATGGAGACCGCAGCGCAGGGTGGGATTTCTGTTGTTGAGGTTTGTTTAGCTTGTGCTCTAGTCACGGCTAAAACAGTGGGGTTGGGTTGGGTTGGGTATTTCAACGGGTCAAAGACCCATGAAACTCCTTCCAAGGCACCTCTTTTGGCCAGTGAATCAGCTTGATCATTGTATGTCTTGTCTGTCCCTGGGACACGTGAGTGTCCCCTCACCTTTTTCCAGTAGACAAGCATGTCATGCCGAACTACCAGGTAGTCCGCGGCTGTGAACAGCTCTGTGTGTTTGACTGCTTTCCTGCCAGATGTGAGAAAACCTTTGGTTTTCCAGATTGGCAAGTGACATGTGAAACTTAGACGTGCGTAGTTGGAATCTGTACAGATTACCAGGGTTTTTACCCCTTTGTCGATAGCAAGTTGAATTGTGATGAGTATGGCAGCGATTTCGGCATACTGAGAAGTTTGTGATCCTAGTTTGAACTGTTGTGGTTCGCAAGGGTTGTCATCAAGCCAGACGATTCCTGCACCGGCTTTGAGGCCTTCTTGGTCATGTCGGAAAGAGCATCCATCTACGTAGACCGTGGGAATGTTTTCACACTCCTTGGGGTCAAAGTAACGATGGTTTGTGGGTTTTTGGGAGGCGAGATTGGGAATGGGCGTTGATGTGGCCGGTATGTCAGTTTCACATCGCTGACATGCCGCCAGATCAGTGCCTAGAGGTAATCTCGAGTTTTGCGCATAGCGCACCTCAACCTCAAAACTTTGTAGTGCCATTAACCAGGAGGCGACTCGTGCGTTGGTGACCACACCTTCTCGAATGCGCTGGCTGTTGAGAAAGACCACTGGCTGGTGGTTTGTTTCTACAATGATCTTTTGTCCCCCAAGGTAGTTGGAGAAGTGTTTCACTGCCCAGACCGTGGCCAGAAGTGCTTTCTCACAGTCAGAGTATTTGAGTTCTGGAGCCATCAAAGCTTTGCTTGCATAAGCTACCACTCTCTTGTCTCGATCGTGTACCTGGTATAGACCAGCACTCACACAGTGTTCGGAAAACCCAACTTGAAGGTAGAATTCTTTGCTGTGGTCCGGATAGGTTAAACAGGGTGCCGATGCCAGTTTGTCTTTGAGGGTTTGCATGGCTTGCGCCTGGGCCTCACCCCAAATGAAGGGTACATCCTGCTTTAACAGCTGGTACAGTGGCTTGGCCAGTTCCGCAAAGTTTTCAATGAACTGGCGGGAGTAGTTGCATACCCCCAAGAAGCTACGAAGGGCGTGGATGGTTTTTGGTTCCGCGATATCCACGATGCCTTGGGCACGACATGGTTGCGGGAGAACACCATCTGGACCGACCAAAAGGCCCACATAATTGACCTTAGTTTTGCACCACTGACATTTGGCTAGGGATATTTTCGCACCTGCTTTTGTGAGCTGATCTAGCACATGATCAATCTCTTCCAAGTGGGCATCGAGAGAGTTGTTCCGGATAAGAACATCGTCAACATAAATCAAGGTTCCTCGTTCTCTTGCATCAGGACAAGCTTTGTTGAGAAAGATGTTGAATTCAGCTGGTGAATTGGAATATCCGAATGGGCAGCGGGTGAATGTAAATTGACGGCCGGCGAATGTGAATGCCAGTTTGTGTTGGTCTTCCACATGGACCGGAATGGTCCAGAACCCCGATGCCACATCTAAGGTTGAAAAATATTTGGCATCTCTGACCCTAGGGAGTTCTTGCTCCAATTGGGTCATGGGCCATCTAGAAAGAGGGACCTGGTCATTTAGGCGGCGATAGTCAATAGTCAGACGCCATTTGCCATTGGGCTTCAACACCGGCCAAAGTGGCGCAGAGTAGGTGCTGTTGCATGGTCGGATTATTCCTTTGTCTAAGAGATCATCTATGATCTCTTGCACCGGCCCGTATGATGCAAGTGGAATCTTGTATTGGCGAACGTAAGCAGGAGCAGCGTCGGGATGCGTCGGAATACGAATCATATGGATGTGGGTCAATCCACAATCCATAGAATCTTGAGAGAAAGACGCACGATACTTAGTCAGCACTGTTCTGAGCTTTACACGCTCTTCGTCTGATTGCAAGGCATCCGCATCTAACAGCATTTGCTGTAGTTGCTTCTCAAACTCTGTTTGAGTTGAAGGAAAACTGTCGGCCTCCTCCTTCTGCTTCACCAGGACTGTGTTAGTGTCAGGTGATGGGACAGAATCGAGACTAAGGACAGTGACTGTATCCAAGACCATCTGGTCCCTGTGGGTCAGATCAATGCGGTACAACGCATCTTCATTGGTCTCCAAGACAGGAAAAATAGCAATTGCCCCAGACGGTCGGGTGTATAATGTCTTGGACTCTTGCTTTGGGAGCAGCTGCTGAGGAATCGGACCGATGACTGGAAGCCGCAGTTCAAAGTCATGAAATTTGGTGCTAACCAGCCAACCCAGTTCTGTGAGTTGGGGAATCACTATGTCCTGAGTTGTACAATTTTGAACGAACAAGTACACTGACCTAGCACGTAACTCCACAAGAGGTGTGGCTTCCACGGTCAGACCAAGATCAAAGAATCGATGTGAGGGTTGGAACAGTGCATGGGGGTGACATAGTTGTTGTCCAGGTAGGATGGTCAGGTAGAGGCCGATATTTTTGGTATTTGCCGGTAGGGTGATGGCTTGGTTGTTTGCCACCTGACAAACTTCAGGTATGGTCTGACCCGAGTGCAGATACTCTGGTTCAGGGTAAGAGCCATCTGCCTGAGTGTCTGTGAGGGACCAAAGGATGTTATTGATGGTGTCTACCTGAACATCCAACCTGACCAACACGTCACCGCCCACATAGATGGAATGAGGTAAGTCTGGGACCACAAGAAAAAGCTGGGTGAACTCTTTCTTGTTCCACCGGACGGTCAAAGAACAAGTGCCGACTGCCAGCAAGGTGGGTTGAGGAACGGGCCCAAGCGGAAAAGCTCCCTGGGATTGAATGAAATGAAAGCTAGCATGGGTTGCCGATAATGAGTTTACTAAGTCTTGGCTGACTGCGGATTTGTCCGACCACAGGGCGATGACCACGTCATCCACCTGGAAGTCGTCCAATGTGACCCCCTTCTCCACTCTGGGACAATATTCCCCAGGATTTTCAGATGGGACCATGGTACACAAGAAGGTGTCACGTTGTTCCAAGACTGAGCTTGGAGGCCAAGAAGGATTTGTAAACTGTGAAACGGCGGCTGTAGGCTCTTCCTCAATCTCCATAGGAACCACAGGGTCGATCAGTCCCTTGCATGGTTGGAACTGTCCACAAAGACGGTAGCACTGGATCTCCTCCTCACGAGAGGGAAGAACAGGAAGGGGTTGCCGAACCTGCGCCCAGATCTTAAGACCTTGAAAGTCGATAAGGGGCTCGAACCGATTAAGAAGATCTTTTCCTGCGAGGAATGGGATGGACTCCAAGGGAGACACATGAATTGGATGAACAACAGTCACGGGCCCAATCGTAAGTTGAATTAGGGCCATCGAATGTATGGTGATGCCCGTGTGTGAGTAGGGCTGGATATTGAGAGAACAGTTACTCAGCTGTATCTCCCTATTCCGTCGCCGAGCGGATGCCCGCACTCGGTTAAAAAGGGACATGGACATCAGTGTGATGTCTGATGCCGTGTCAAGAAGAGCATCTTGCACAAATTCATCCTCCAAAGTAGTAGCAAGATAGAATTTTCTGGCCACCCCCCTTTCGCTCAGATGGCCCAAGAACTGTCGGAAAGGAAGCTCCCCCCGAATCAGAAATGGGTCTTCTTCCTTGAGAGAGTGGTCAGCGTCTAGTTCCACAACTAGGACTGCACTAGGTGCAGTGTCTTGGGCATGCTCCCAAGTAGCTCGTTTGGGGTCTTTTTCATGGGGAGCAGTGCTCGACTGCTCCTGGATATTGCGCCCTTGGTTGAGGTTACCCCTTTTCTCCTTGCGCATTTGGTTAACCCATTGCAGGATTAACTCAAGATCCCCTGCCTCCAGGCCGTTAAGGGTTTTGTCCAGTGATGATTTAGGGCTTGTTGCAGTCTGGTTTGGTCCAGAGTGCCTGTTATTCCCATGATGGTGTGGCCTGCCACCACGTTGATGGTGGGAGGCTCGACCTCGATGGGGTCTGCCCTGGCCGCGATTCACCTTATAAGTAGGTGAGCGGCGTCGCTGTGGATCGACCTGCTGACTTTGGGCTGGTTCTTGTCTATAGGGTCTGGACCCGTGAGTCTTATCTGTTCCCTGGAAGCTGTGCTTCCCCTCTAGTTCCATACAAGGGTTACTGGCTACTGCAAGGACTTCGGAGTCTGTTTTTTTTCCCAAACTTTGCTGAACCTTTGCAAAACCTCTAAGAGCTAGATCTCTTAGTTGCCGACTAGTCAGGGTGCGGGGACAAGCCGAGACACCTAAATGGTGGCTGGTTGAAGGATGGAGGTTCTGGACAAACAGGACCTTGAAATTTTCGTCCTCCTCCATCTCTGGTTCATTCTTGAAGCCAAAGTAAGCGCGCCTGAGGCGATAGTAGTACTGTTCGGGACCCTCCTGCCTGTTCTGCCTCACCGCGAATGCAGCAGAGAGGCCTAACTGGGTTGAGAAGCTAGAGAATTCTGCCACCAATGCTTGGCAGAGAGCCCTATAGTTCCCCCTTACGTGTGGTGGTTGGCGTTCAATGAAACTGCTAACGTCGCGGTTGGATGTTATTTTAATGAGATAGATTCTGTCGTCTATGGTGGCCAGAGGGAAGCGCCGTAGATAGTAATCAATGTCATTTAGATAAAGGTGGATATCATTAGGACAGCCAGGCTTAGGTTCAAACCGGCTGATATTGCGGGCAACTTTATCCAAATCTCTATCTGAGGGCGTTATGGGCCTGGCCATATCTGCATTTGTTTGGGGTCGTTGGGTGCGTTCAGATTCGTCCCAGCCAAACAGGGTCCGGTTCACCTTTTTGGGGCCAGCCGGTTCCGGTTTGACTCTGATGGGTGATCGAGGAGCTTCAGCTCCTCCCTGGTAACCCATGGAAGTTACGGGCGTAGGAGTATGTACCTCCGTCTTAAAGAGATGTGGGGTCGCTGGTCTACCCTTTGTTGGGCTTACCTTTGGCCCCCGGGAATATGTCTCATCCCGTTCTAATTTGAACTCTGCCAACTGCGTTTCTGCATCCCTTTTTTCTATACGAGCTAATCTTAAAGCACTCATAGCCTGTGTTAGTTCAGCCTCGAGTTCGGTCTGCTGCTCCTGGGCTTCCTCCAGCTTACCTCGTGACTGGATGGCAAGCTTTGTGGCTGTTTCGGCTTCTTCCTGCAGTGACTTTACTTTATGTTCAAGGGCTTCTTGTTGGGATTTTATCTCTGAACCAGTATTATGCCATTGCGCCAATTCGTCCCTGAGTTTTTGGTTAGTTTGCTGGAGAGCTGTACAGTGGTTAGTAGCATGTTGCTCTCTCTCTTGTGAGAGTTGGAGTTGTCTCCAGAGTATGAGGGACATTTTGTATACGGTGTCTATTTGTTCTTTTATTTTAAGAGATTTAGTTAGGTGGTCGTCCACACAGCTAGTCATCAAACTCTGAAGGTGGGCATCATCTGCCTGTTGCACGCCTTCAGCATAGTCTGGAATGCGGCAGCTTACTAAATCGAGAAGAGTGGCTTCTACTTGGTCCACCGACTCAGCCTCGCTGAGGAGCGGGGACCCTGCCTCTCTTGGAGAACTCATTTTGACTTGACGAGGGTCAAGCGATGCGAGCTGTATTGGAAGCCAGTCCCGGATGGGTGACTTAGCACTGCTGCTGAGATTGGAGAGATTGATGCTAGGGTAACAAACCTTGATGCGTAGTCCCTAGTGAATCTAATAAGCCCAAAAGTGTAGTTTTTTTTTTTGTTTTTTTTTTTCAATGGATAATTATTATTTTAATTTTATTTGGGTGACCTTGGATAGGTATAAGTTTTAATAGTTTTGCATGAAAATTGTCAAATACCTATTAGTAATTAATTAATTTATTAACTAGATGGTCACTGACAAGGTTTGAATGACTGTGGATGAATTAAAGATAGCACTGCTGTCACCAAACACCACAGTCAACTCCTGTCAAAAAAACAGCATAGAGCGGATGTATGTATGTCTATGAGGCTTTGATTTATTTAGAAATTCAACAAAGTGACTCAGACAGAGCCTAAGCTACCTTCAGTATTAGCGAGCAGATTTTTTTTTTTTTTTTTTTTTTTTTTTTTTTTTATTTATTAATTTATTTATTTATTTTTATTTTTATTTTTTTTTTTATGGCCAAATAGGATAAGGATTATATGCCTGTATTTAGAATAACAAGAAGAAGTGGATAAAATGCTTGACAAAACAAAATAATGAATGGCTACTATGGATTACCTAAGTAACAGGTATTTATAGCAACAAATGATTATAACCTGAATGTTTAAAATACTGGATATTATGGTTATCTCAAATGATTATATTTAATGTAAGCAATGTGAGTAGAACAGCTGACAAGCAAGTTAGCTTTGAGGGTTGACACTATGTTTGAAGTAGGGTGGCTACATAGAACAAAATATTGAATTATTACAATTGAGTTATCTAACTGTATCTATTTGAAGTGAATTCTAATTTGAATATATACTTACTAGTAATTAAGAATGAAAATGGCACTTACTAGTATTAATAATAACTAGGACGATACAACATTTAAAATATAACAGTAACCAAGCAAAGAAAGCAGGGGAAGAGGGTATCTCGATTAAGGTATGCCAAAACTCATATGAAGCCAACACCAACCACACGTAAACACAGTTTACTACAAGAATTTCCCAAAATAGCGTATAAATGAACTGCAACCCCTTTTAACCTGAGTATTCACCCAAACGACCAGAAGAGGGCAGTGTAGATATAGCTTTACCCCTAGAGGCACGAAAAGGTAAGACAGCCTTGAGGCAAGATGTAGCTGATACAGTTGACCACGAGATGGCGACTAGAGGCCACTGGTGGGGAAGGCTCCGCCTACCGGTGACACAACTGAGTCCCGCCCCCTTGAGTGGGAGGACAAACCTCAGCTCCTGAGAGCTCAGTTGCTTTCAAGCTTTGTGGGGAACACAACGGTCTTGCTGACCTTAACACAGAGACACAGAGAGGAACACAGCACGCAGGGATTTCCTTCACACAGTCTGAGTCAAGCGGGGCTTCCGCTGAGGGCGTGATCCTCGCCCGTCGCGTTTTCGCGACTGTAAACCTCTCTACCACCTAAAAGGATAGCGTTACGCCGCGGTTTGCAAGGCCGCGGGGCACACGAGAGGGTCCCAAGTACGACCGGGGTGCGGAAATCCGCGCACACGGGCCGTTTAAACTGGGAAGCGGGTTTACTGCACTGGAAATCCGCAGCTACAGCAACCTCGCTGAGGCCTTTACAAATAGCGCTGATATAATTCACGTGATAATAGTTGTCGGCTGAGCCTGTTTAGATACCCCGGGTAAATGTAAAGCACCAATAACAGTGATAATGAAAGCAGACGCACAGCGGCGTCTACAATACACACACGCGCTCACACTGATCAGCTCTTTGGCGAGTAATATGAGGCGTTTCACAAGTGATTACCAATGCTCTTTAAAACACATACACATAAAGGAGTTGGATATATATATAGATGTATATAGATGTGCGCGCACACAGACAGAGGAGTGACCCGGTTAGCTTTCGCCAGCCCGCTGGCGTTTTACTAACGCGGAGCGTAAGGTAGATATTTAATAAACACAACACACCAATACGTTTTCTTAACTCCGTGCTTTTCTCCCGTAGATCAGAGATGTGACGTTGGCCCCGCGTCGGCCGCGCCAAATATGTAGTGGTTACAAGGGATACCGAACTATTTACCTGATATCAATATTAATTTTAATATTAATATTAAAGGTTAATAGGGCGCCAGTAGCGGCTAGCTACAAAATTTATATTTAACCTCAGGGTGAGTTCTTGTCGGTTTCAGAAAGTCTTTGAACCACGGGAGGAACACATTTAAGTCAAGAATTGGCTAAAACAAGTAATGTTTATTTAGAATAAAAGTAATACATGGATATATGCAGAATTAGATAAGGGGCATAATTCAAACAACAATTTGAGAGTGAAATTCAAGCACGCTGATGATAACAGTCTTACAACCAAACCTTCTCATCGCATATATGAATAACTCAAAACACTTTAGACCCAAACAACAGAAATGTATAAGTAGATAAAAATAAACAAATCAATACCCAGTTTAATATACCAAAGGGGAAGTAATTATGATAACCCACTAGGAGATAAACCTAAATATGAATAACTAAACCCACTATAAGAATATTAGGAGATTAAACAAGATTATAAGTGATTATATACTGCTATAAACGAACTAACTACTAAAGAAGCAAAACGCTCTAAATCCAAGCTAATTGAGTTAAACTAGATTACATTAGAACTATGGAGCTGACAGAGATCCCACCATCTCTCAACCGGGAATAACTATAACTGAAAACTTAGCAAGACTCAACCTAACCAGACCAACAGAACGCCACCAGAGAATTAGAGATTTAACCAGCGCCTCACTTTGCGTTGACCGGCCTCGGGCAACCGGTGTCGTCTCTGCCGCGAAGGGAACCGTTGGTGTCGACCGCCAGGAAGGGTAGCTCGATCCAAGTGGCCGAAGCGGGTTCTTCAGGTGGACTTCACGGTGCAAGCAGGGCTTCGGTTCCAACGGCAAGCGGGAGCGATCGCTCCGGGCAGCTGATTGATTCAGGATTCTCTTCGCGTCTGGGTCTGGTACGGCGAGCGATGTATAACGCTAAAGATGAGCGGTGAACTATAGGCAGCTCCGTAGCGCTAAGGTGTTCAATAGCTGGAAGCACCTAATTCTCTAATTCTGTTGATAATCGCTGGACTTGTGTTGGTCAGCGCGGATGCGCTGCAAGCGCAGCCCAAGCTAAGATCTATGACTCAAAAACTTAAGAATCACTAAGCTGAATCTAAGAGAAAGTAAAACAAAAGAGAGAGTACAAAATTCTAACTAAAACTCTAAGTTAAAATTACTTCTAAGAAAAAAAAAAATTGAACTTAACTAAACCTAAAAAGCGCACGAACTCCGAACTGCGAACCACGAACTACCAACCGAATAATCTAACACCCCCCTTTATTGGAAACACATTCCCTTCGTGACGTATTGGCCCTAACTTGTGATAGGTTTCCTAACTGCAAGTATAATCTCTAAAAACCCAATCAGCTCCAGGTAGGTGGAGTCTTGCCTGGACGACTCCCCCTTTTTTTTCTTTTATTAACTTAAACCTTAACATTCTTAAATGATCAGATTAAGCAATTGCTTATTTAAAATATACTTTGACATAGAAAACCCACAATTTCCCCACATTCACCCACTGTTGCATAGCATTTTAGTGATATGAATAAACATCTCAGAACTGAAATCCTAACCAGACAATTAGATAATCATAGTTGATTTTGAGGTGTAAGAATGGAAAGAAATATAACACATGACCAGGGAATACACTAACTTCCACGCATCGGACTCTTAGAAAGGAAAGAAAGAAACTCGTTATGAACTTTAAACTTATTAATTCAAGATTTGGTTATTAACCTGATTAAAGTATTGTGGAAACATGCCCTGATAGCTTTTAAGTAATTATTTTAACCAGACTGCTAGTTTGTTGCCATCCGTATTCTTTTTGTAGTTAATGTTCATTCACGTCTTAAGAACACATTTTGTTTTTAATGTTTTAACATTTTTCAGCCTTAAATTTCCTTTTTGAAAAGGCAGACTCTCTTGTGTATTTGAAGAGATAAGAACTCTGGCCGTCGTAATTCACACCTCTCCCCCACTAAGGAATGCGGGTCTCATTGCTCTGGTTAACATAATTTCAGACCTCTTTAAATCAGAAATTCACTATACCTTTATACTTTTATACTTTGTTCTTTACTAAACAGGAAAATGTATCTATATAACCAAAGCAAAGGTTAAAATTACGCTGACTAGTTGCAATAGTTCAACCAATGACAAACAAGACATAATTCTTCAGCCTGGAACCTGTAGAAGAAAATGAAGGTAAACCTCAAAATTGTTCTCTTGATTAGAAAGTGTTTCATCACATTGCTTGATACCCTGCTTCTCACAATATTAGAATTAACCAACAGTTATTTAAGTTATTGTAAAAACATATACATATGTAATTTTTCGATCATAGCCTCGTGCTCCAAGAAAAGTTCCTTTCTTCTCCTGCGGGTGGCAGTATTGTCTTGTTAAATGGTCCACGGGTCCTGGACCAGTAAAAGGGTCACGCTGTGTGCGTGAGTGTGTAAATTAGATGTGACTGTTTAAGAGGTGTGCTCCGAAGATAGCGGATCAGCAGGTGACATGTTAATCCCCAAAGTTTATGGGTCTTTTGTTCAGATGCTTTTAGCGAGACAGATGTTTCCAGCAAATGGTCGTAAAAGTCGTTAAAGTGTTATCATTCAAGGTTGGGGAGATCCCCCTATGTTCTCCATTGGAATTCCTTGGGGATTTAAGGGAACAGAGTTGTGATTTCAAAATGAGATATCAGGCTATCTGCTACACATACAAGGTATACCCAGCATCCAGAACATTGTCTATAGTCTTTTCTACATGCCCATGTTACAGGGGGAGGTCCAGGTTCAGCAACAGTATGTGCTGAAAGAATGAGGTCAGCTGACTACCTGAATATACTGAATATAGACCAGGTTATTCCATCAATGGATTTTATATTCCCTGATGAACACGAGCATATTCCAAGATAACAATATCAGGATTCATGGGTCTGGAATTGTGAAAGAGTGATTCAGGGAGCATGAGATCATCATTTTCACACATGGATTGAGAGAGTTCACCACAGAGTCCAGATCTTAACCTCATTGAGAATCTTTGGGATGTGCTGGAGAAGACTCTCATCAGACTCTACCATCATCAATGCTGCTGCAAGATCTTGGTGAAAAATGAATCCAGCAACACTGGATTGAAATAAATGTTTACATTGCAGAAGCTTATTGACCCTTGTGAAAATAAAGTATACTCAAATAATGCCAAAAAAAGGTATATTCTTAACTTATGTTATTTTGGAACTACTAACTTGCACTTAATTACTACATTATGATAAAAATCTGTACTAAATTCATACTGAGTATACTAGTCATGTTATTTTCGCCACTTTTTTATATTTGCTTAAGCTGTCCAAACAGAAAATTAAAAACTAATTAAAAGTATGATAAAATGTAGATTCAACACAACATTCGTTTTGAGGAGTGTATAAAACTGGTAAAAAAAAAGCAAGATATCTTACTGCTTTTCACACATGGATTGAGAGAGTTCACCACAGAGTCCAGATCTTAACATCATTGAGAATCTTTGGGATGTGCTGGAGAAGACTTTGTGTAGCCTGTTGTTGTAAGTATTTGTCCAGCTGGTAGTGTTGGTAAAGTCAGAAACGTTATAATAACATTGTGATGCAAACCATTTTATGTCACACGTTTTCAGAATGTTCCTGGAACAGTATTTCTGTAACAGTACAGGCTAACTTTGCTGAAACCTTCTGAAAACATTGCTAAATGGCTTCTTGTACATTCCACAAAGCGTAAGATACGGAAATGCATTAAACCACTGTATAACATCTGCATTAACATACTGACAAGCTATTTTGTTAGACAGTTTTAAGGTATGAAACTTTCTCACAGTTGTATGATTTGAATTCTGGTGGTAAACAATGATTTCACAGATCATCCAGTAGGACGTTAGCAGGCCTCGACAGTGGGAACAGTTGGCACTTGGATTTTGCCTGATGCTCTTGGAACTGTGACAGCAGCTGAGGCTGCAAGAAAGACCCCTGATTCTCTGGAAGCCTTGGAGAACAAGACAGCAGAAGCTGCCAAGAAAATAAAGCAGAGGTTTTGGGAAAACCAGTTCAGGCAGCCTGGAGAACATTGGGGGCAGGGGCAGCTGGGGACACTGATGCTGCCACTGGCACTGAAGGTACTGGAACCACCTCAGGCACTAGAGATATTATACAGGACACAGGTAAAAAAGACGTCTTTTCATCATCATGTGGGCTGTTTCTCCCACACCCAGCTCTAACTGAGGTTCTCAGTTAAACAACTACACTACCCAGAACGCACCACCCGCTGACATCACACACACCTGTGCCGAGTATTGTTTGGTTTATCCTCATTGCAAAGCGATACTATCTCTGTCTCTGTATTTCTCATGTATGACCTTGCCTTTTGTTTTTTCGATACCGATTTTTGCCTGTACCTCTGATTGTGGATTTACCGTGTTTGACCTGGACTGTTTATCGTTTCTGCCTTTTGGATTATCTCTACTGCTGGCTTTTTTCGTGTATGAACTCAGGACTGTCTCCCGTTTATAGTATGGTTTTGTCTACGTGGCTACTGTTTTCCGGTGCGCTACTGTTTCCTTTTACGACTACCCCTGTATTATCCAAACTTTTAATAAACTGTTGTTTTATCTGTATCTGCGAGTGTCTGAGTCCTGTACGAAATATGACACTATACTTGAGATTTATTGGTTTGTAGAAGGGCGGCAGTGTTTTGTGGTGGACAATCCATGAATCCTGAACCACTCCTGATTCCAGCACCATGAATCCTTACATTGTCATCTTGGAATATGTTCGTGTTCATCAGGGAAGAAAAAATCCATTGATGGAATAACCTGGTCTATATTCAGTATATTCAGGTAGTCAGCTGACCTCATTCTTTCAGCACATACTGTTGCTGAACCTAAACCTGCAGACCAACTTCAGCATCAACCCCACATCATTTACTTGAAAGTAACTGAAAGATGCACGCTTTTGCTTTGCTTTAACACTAATTGTGCTAATGTATGTGCATGTTCTCGTCTGAGTGTGCATGAGTAACTTTCATACATTCCAAAGGTGCACAAGTGAGTAAGAGTGTCTGTGTTTGTATGTAAGTGTGTGTGTGGGCACGGGACACACAGCTGTACTCTGAAATGCCAGTCTTACAGAGCCAGATGGCATCGGGGGAAAGTAATCTCTCTATTACCCGTCTCTCTCTCTCTCTCACACACAGACACACTGTACAGAAGAACACTTAATCTCGCCCGTCTCCTCGCTCTCCATAATCATGCCAATCAAAACAAGCCCTGTCGAGAGTGTACTGAACAGCAGTTCCACAGACTGTCTCAATTATTCCTAGAATCCACAGACCTGTATGTACAACAGTTTTAAGGAGTATGAGATAACAAACGTAAAAATAACAAAGTCTAGTCGTTTAGGCGTTCATGCACTTCATAATCTGATTACTGCAGATCATCATAGTTTATCAGCAATCTGATCAACTCGTTACATCAACTTCAGTTTGAGTTTGCATGAGTGAATAATCAGGTAACCAGATAAAAAACCTAGACATTATTGAGCTAAAATCCAGCTCTCTATATCAGATTTCTTAATCAGATTTTGCCAACACTTTACTTGGATGGTCCATTGTTGATGCCTTATAGACAGTCAATTGACGTTCAACTAAATACCTGCAATTAAATACGTAGTAGAATGTAATTGATTCTCCATTGAATGTTACCTTACACCCAACTCTAGTTAGGTTAGGGTAAGATTAACCTTTTAGGCAAATAGTTGGATTAAGACTAGGTTTTAAGGTTGAGCGATAGTTAGGATTAACCCCAGTATTATTCCACTGAGGATCATGAACTGTACATTCAGTGAAATGAAGTTAATAAGCAGGTGCATAAATCTAAATTTGGGCACCCTAACCGAAAAATTTGATCAATATTTAGTAGATCCTCCTTTCGCAGGAATAACAGCCTCTAAACCATTCCTATAGCTTCCTACTTGTTCCTATGCATGAATGAATTAGTAGATTTAGTTGATTTTGAGCAGTGTTTAGTATTTAGGGTCGTTGTCTTGTTGAAGTATCCAGCCCTGATGCTTTAACTTCAAATTTCTCACTGATTCTTCAACATTGTGCTCAAGAATCTGCTGATATTAACCGGAAACCATGGGAACTTCAACTTAATTGAAGATTCCTAGTACCTGCACTGATCACACAGCCCCACAGCATGATGAACCACCACCAGATTTTTTACTGTGGGGAGCAGTAAAGTGTTTGTGTTGGAATGCTGTGTTCTTTTTCTTCCATGCATAAATAACCACCCTCCAAATAACACAATTTTAGTTACATCAGTTCACAGAACCTTATTCCAAAATGAAGCTGGCTTGTCTAAATGTGCTTTAGTTTTAGCATACCTCAAGTGACTCTGTTTGTGGCGTGTGCTCAGAAAAGGCTTTTTCTGCATTATTTCTCTCCCATACAGCCTCTCCTTGTGTAAAGAGAGCTGAATAGTGAATAGTGAATGATGCACAGTGACTCCATCTGCAGTAAGATGATGATGTAGGTGTTTGAAGCTCTGGAGGTCTGTGGGCTGACTATGACTGTTCTCACCATCCTTCTCCTCTGATTATCTGAGATTTTTCTGCCACGTCAGGTCTTAATTAGAACTGTGTCTGTGGTTCTTCCATTTCCTCACTCTGTTCCTCACAGTGAAACCTGCAGCTGAAATGTCTGAGATTTGAGCTTTTTGTATCCTTCCCATAAACCATCATGATTTTGAACAATCTTTGTTTTCAGGTCATTTGAGAGAAGATGCAAAGAGGAGAAAAACATAACCCTTTCTCACACATGGATTCACCTGTGTATGTAGGTCAAGGGTCAATGAGTTTACCAAAAAACACCCTGAACAGTGTGTCAGTCCACCTCATGGTACCATACTCAACATTACACTCCCAATCCCACTCCAAAAGGTGCAATATGACACAGCCAATTTACCTCGCATGTGCATTTTTTCGGAATCTCCTCACAGACAGTGACTGGAGTGGACATCAATCCCACAATCCCTTGCTCTTTGAGTGATCACCATGCTTTCCTCTCCCACAATTAAGGGTATTTAACAAGTCTATCCTGCTTTTGTAGAGGAGTAACTGTCTCTACTGTCTAGAGGAAGCTTTCTACCATATTCCGAAGCATTGCTGTGAGGATTTGATTGCATTCAGTGGTTACAGTGGTGTCGGGTGATTAGGATGCTGGATGATCAACACTCTACCCATCATTATCCTCAACTTTCCAATTTATCCCAAATGTACTGGATGGAGCTCCATTCAGGGTTCGTACAGTCTTTAAAAACCTGTTTCCATTTATTGATAAAGAAAGGCTATTTCAAGCTAACAAACACATCAGCACAGAGTTAGTTCAGTAATTTAGCCCTACATGACGGAGCTCTCAGGATTTGATTAATCAAATTAATTTTAGACCTACTGTAATCAATTTGGATTATAGTTGATGAGTTGATTTTGGGTTTTATTGTCCATGTCTGCATGTCTGTTTTTAAAATCGTATAGTCATGAAAATTGCCTTGAAGTCATGAAAAAGTCATAGAAGAGCCATGGAAATGTATTGGTTAAAAACTGTATGAACCCTGTCCATTACTCCAGAGATTATTACAGTTCCTATACTGCTCTACAGCTCAGTGCTGGGCAGCTGTATACCCCTCTAGTCCATGTTAGACATTAGTCATTATGGTGCCAATGGGTTCATGTTTATCATGAGCTCTATCATCAGAGTCAGGTAGTGATATATATTGGCAGTATTTCTCTACAGGAACTAAACAAACAACATATCTGCGTCATCAATACGTGCAACTTACATTATCTGAGTGCATTCATTAGAAGCGGTGTTCACATGCATTTAGGCATGTAGCAAATCAATGCTGCAGTCTACAGAAGCAGCTGATTGCGTCCACTTTAGTTTTGTTGTTAGAGGCCCACGTTTGTTGTATTTTGCCGGTGATCAAATTGGACAGAGCTAAGTGGACCTTACATACCTGCGTTTGACTCTTTCTTCCGTTAAATCTGCACAATTCCCCGCATAAACGCGTAATAACCATGCATCATCTTTTCGCATGAGTCACAGTCACAACTATTCATGGAAACTCATTTCTCCACGGTGCCGGTATTTCCATTCATCTTCTGGTTTGAGGGCTTTTTTTTTTTTTTTGTAATATGATTTGCCCTAATCATATCGTTTGTATCATTTGTGCTAAAAATACACATGCCTATTTGGGCTGAGGTTATTAGTTTGAGTGTGACCCGGGGAAGATGGCGTGACTGAAATAAGGCGAGGGCGGACGCACTGTGTGATTTCGAACAGCATGTTTCCTTCTACCTGTTTTTAAAAATCACACGTGTAATGGGCTCGTGCTTTTTTAAGGTCTCTTATTGCTTTTCCCAAATGGGATTCTCTATTTTTAATATAGCCTCACATTTTTCACCTTCTGAAACTTTCCCAAATTTCCTTCCACGTTCTCACGCCTGTTTCTATGGAAACCGACAGTTTTTACGTCTGTAAGTGGGAGGTTGGCACGTTATCTTGTCTGAGACCAAAAAAAAAAACTATATTCAGACGCTTCTACAGTTTGGGCTAAACTAAAACAGCATGTTTGAAAGGTGCCTCAGACCCACAGAAAAAAACGAAATTTGGTATGACTAAAACTATATTCAGATGGGATTAGTGTAACTTTACTACAGGACGTCTGTCAAATTTTTGACTCATTTAGGTGATATAACAAATCTCTTTCTCTGCTACGCCTGGTGACGAAGGCTCTCCTGTCTCTCCCACACTCAGCTCTGCCTGCGATCTCTACTCTCTGACACTGCACGCGGCAGCTCCACGAAGTCAATCACCTGAGTATTGATTTCACCTGTGCACCACCTCACTATATACACATCAGTATAAAACTTCCACACACACCTCACTGAGTATTGCCTGGTTTATCTACATTACAACATGTTATTCCCTCGCCTGTGTTTATCTTTTGTGTATGGCCTTGGTATGTGTTTTCTCTCTGGCTGCTGTTTACCATTACTGACCTTGCTTGTTTTGGCAACACTGTTGTATCCTGCTTTATTTAATAAAGTGTTTAAACTGCATCTGCTCATGTCTAAGCCCTGTCTAGCCATGATTACTCGATTTATACATCAACTGCAAAAAGGTGATGGAAAAACAATAATGTAACCCACTTTTAGCAATGAGCTACTGATGCAGGGCGAGAATTAAAAACAAAAACAGGGTTATTCCACCAAATATTGATTTCTGAACTGTATAAACTTCTAAAAATGTATAAATATAAACTTGTTTTCTTTCAATTATTTGCATTTTTTTTTGCATTTCAGGAATTTCTCATTTTCTGTTAATGAATGCTGTAAATGATGATATTTTTACTTGGAATTTGTGAAAAAAGCTGTCTGTAGTTTATAGAATAAAACAACAATGTTCATTTTACTTAAACATAAACCTATACATTGCAAAATAAGAGCAACTGATTCAGAAACGTAAGTAGTCTCATTTAGTTTTTTTAAGAGCTGTAGTGTAAGTTATGGTGAAAGGTGCGTAGCTGTCTTTAGTGCAGTTGTTAAACTGCATTGCAACTAAATGTACACTTATGCACCTCAGTCTAGACTTACAGGTGAAAAAGTCTGAGAGGAAAAAAAAAAAACTGCCTCTTTATTTCCACCAGCTAAACATGGCTTCCCTCACCTTACTGTGCTTGATGAGGGACAAAAGCTGCTGAGCCAGAGCCAGAGCCAGATTTTCTCTGGTGGTCTTCTCTAATTAAGCTGAGCTTTTGTGTGAGAAGATTGAGGTGGTCCATTTCAAACGAGGATATTCTGTAGGCTTCTCTGTTCTAATGCATTGTGTTTCAGACCATTAAAGAAGTGTGCCACTGCCCGCCACAGAGGTTGTGTAAGTAAAGTAATTTAAAGAGCCGGGGGCACCTTTTTTTTGTTGGTCTCACTCTTTCAGGCATGTAGGCCGTAATTGCTGTGGTGCGAGAGATGGAAAGATGGTGAAAGAGAGAACACGAAAGGCAATCTTCTCCTCTCTGCACATTAGCGGAAATCACACTGCCCTGGCCCTTGCACTCACTCTTTTTCATTACGCTGCTCTTTATCCTGTTTTCTTCCTGTATAGGATATCGTATAGAAAGATTAGTCACTGCCCAGAGCTTTGGTGCTCCATACAAGGGACAGAGGCATTGAAAAGGAAGTAACCTTATTTATGTTTACTCTTAAAAACGTGAAATGACGTACTATCAAACATCACTTTACAACCTTTATAGCGTAACTTAAGTGCGGGGGGATGTTGTGACCCCATTCCCAACATCCAGTGGCTGTAGTTTGTACTGTAGCGGAGAGTGGGGTGATTTGTGCCAGTTTTTACTTAAAGTGACTTTAAAGCGAGACCATGACAGCAATGCTTCCAACTAATATATGTACATATATTTCAGGATGTGGTGCATCCCTGGAAACAGTCACTTTGGATCTGAAATATATTATTTAAGAAATACAGCTTTTCTCGTGTAGTGCAGGGTAAGTTGTGCCTTTGGAGAGCATACATTGGGGTAAATTGTGCCAATGATTACTGGAGTAAAACAGTATATTTTGGTGATTGTAAGAGCTTTAAATTTGATACGAGCAGCAACTGGTAGCCAATGGAGCTCAATGAGCAGTGGGGTGACATGGGACCGTTTTGGCTGGTTGAAGACCAGACGTGCTGCTGCGTTCTGGATCATGTGACAAACCGGTTCAAAACCCGTTCAAAATTAGGTTCAAAAACCAGAACAGTACTGGTTCCACAACAATGGAAAAGCACTAATAGAAAAGCAGAAGTGGTTGAGTGGGTAGATCATTGGGTTACTGATGGCAGGGTTGTGTTGCCCAGGTTTGACAAGGTGCCAATGCTGGGCAGCTCAACTGTTAAGCAAGGGGCTTTTAAGGTATAGAGGTGATGAAATTGGCATGAAGGGAGAGTCAATGGACAGTGATTTAACCTCCTTCATCATTAATGGCTGAGGCATACTTAAGTAAGGCTCGAATTTCTCCCCAAGCACTGAGATGACCGCCCATAGCTCTGGGTGTTCACTGTCCTTGTCGAGTCTTGTGTTTAGTACAGCAACCCCTAAGAAAACACATAGCAACAACTGTACCATATTAACCATCTAGTAACCATAAAGCAACTCCTAGCATCTCCTTAGCAACATCACCTACTGTATCCCCTAGCAACCCCAAAGCAACCACCTAGCATCACAGTTGCTTCCTCTCTGAGTCAGGCTATTGATGAGCTACAGGTCGCATTCAAACAAGTTGCAAGTCTCAATTGATCTATTGATCAAATGATGTAAAACTGGTTCTTCCAGAGGTAACTCTCAGATCTCGCAGATGCCTCCTCAGATACATGTGAAGTCAGACTCCGCCCCTTTTTGAACTGCTGCTGATTTAGCACTCGGAGGGAAGCGCAGAGACTCGGTTCTGATACATCAGCTCACAGACACCTTGTGCTGATCGACATCACCCTTCGGAGTGATGTGGGGAGCTACATAAGCTACATAACTGGGATTCGAATATTTTAAAGTGTTTTAGATTAGGGGACATTATTTCTATGCGTGCTGACTCCTTTTTTTATGATGCTTTGTGTTTTATATCCAATTCATTGTTTAGCACACATCACTGTGTACTTTAAGATTTGGTCTCTTGGGCTGTATTCGGAATGGCATACTACTATACTGTGTACTGCATACTGCACTAGTATGTACTGCATACTACACACTGCCCAGTATGTAGTATTCGGTACTGTAACACTTTTGATTGTAGTACCCTACACGGTCCTGCTGTGACACACCAGTCAGTGCTCTGTAGTGCTCTGAATTCCTCAGAGTGAGTTGTAAACAGAAAGAACATGAAAAATGTCCTACCTTTTCATTATTAAGACTAATGAGATCTGCATACTGTCCAGAACAGCAATTGCTGCTTTTATTTTAGAGTTTAATGTAAGTGCAGTTAACCCAATTCTAACAACCATTTAGCAGCAGCCCCCACAACCCAAGTAAGTTCCAGTTAAATATGTTTTCCTATTTATTTTAGTAGATTACTATTTTCATCTATGAAGTTCAACAAGAAGAACACATTTAAACAAACTCTCATTCATATTTACATATTCTCAACAATAAAAGAAATGAGACACGTTGCACAAGTGAAACAATTTTATTAATTTGTATTCAAATCATTCCCTTATTTAAAAGAAAAATATGTATTAAAACTGAGGGAATTATTTATTAAATCAACAGAACGATTTATTACACGAAGGGAATTATTTATTAAATTAACAAAATAATTTATTAAAACTGAGGGAATTATTTATTAAAATAACAGAATAATTTATTAAAACTGAGGGAATTATTTACTACATCAAGGCAGCACACAGCGGAGGGTCCCGGACGCGGAGAACGCGCGGCCGCGTCAGCGGAGGGTCCCGGCCTGAGAGCGCGTGGCCGCGTCAGCGGAGGGTCCCGGCCGCGGAGAGCGCTCGGCCGAGGCAGCGGAGGGTCCCGGCCGCGGAGAGCGCTTGGCCGTGGCAGCGGAGGGTCCCGGCCGCGGAGAGCGCTCGGCCGCGGCAGCGGAGGGTCCCGGCCGCGGTGAGCCAATACTTTCCAAAATAATTCCCTTAATTTAAAAATATATATATTTCCATAATTCTCTCGCACTCGCCTCCATCTTGTTTTTTTTCTGAAGCGAGCTGGAGAAGCCAGTCGCAATGCATGTTGGGATGCAGTACACCGCGAAGATAGCTCCCCATGCACACTGTGAAATGGAGCGGAGTAGTACACCATTCGGGTACCTGTAGTGCACTACAGATTCTCAGTTTGGTCGCATACTGCGTACTGCATACTAGCTTTAGGCAGATTTAGTACGCGAGTAGTATGTAGTATGCCATTCCGAATACAGCCTTGGTCTTCGTTAGGTCTAAGGAAAGAGCAGCACTGGTTCATTTTTATTTAGAAAGCTCTGTTGGGAAAACTCCCATCATATTTGTGTAATCTGCTCTCTGTCACATCGTATCAGTTGCCATGATCCTCGCTCTTCCAGAATTCTGCTCTCCAAGGTCCCCAAGATTAGTTTAGAACTGGGCATTCTCTGTCTGTTCGTTTTTTGTGCAAACATTTATTTTATTGTGGGTTTCTGTACTTGGAAAAGGTGTGACTTCTTGGTTAGGTCACCCTCAAAAAAGTGATTTTGATCTCAAAGGACCTCCTGGTCAAATTAAGGTAAAATAAAAGAAAAAGCATCTTAGCCATCAACATCTATATTACAGCATCACGCTTGCTGTTTTTTTTTATAAAATTTTCTGGTAATGCACTTCCTACTCTTAAACTCTTATCTTTATTTACATAAGATCTTTAAGTGTAGCACACTCGGCTTAATGTTTGCCTTCCTGATGCCCAGTTTATCCACCCCAGCATGAGGGACATAATGTGTTTATTTCTATGCATACACAACAAGCCTAAATATACAGTGCATTTCTTTTTTATTTTTTGGCAAAATTACTGATAACAATGTCTGATTGTACTCCCCATTCTCCTTTACAAATAAGAGATTTCTGCAGTAATGAGACTGGTCTGGCTCCGAATTGTAGCAACAGGCTTACGAGAGGTCTGAAAGCAAAACGCGGAGTTATACAACCAGGGTCAACAAAATAACAAGAGACAGGTGAGATACAGAGCCAATGAGAAGAGACAGGAGAAAGCAGGCTAATGGTCCATTTCAACAGGACTCACACCACTGAATTTACCAGAAAGAGATTGTAGTCAAACAGCAGGAACGCAAAAGGTAAAACAAACTCTTATTAGTCTAATTCTTACGTTATATAAGTAATGAGAAGGTCCAGTAGTAAGAAGAAGAAGAAGCAATGAAACTTCTAGAACATTTAAAGTGGAACATACAATAATGTAACATTAGAACAAGATATCAATTCTCATTGCCTACAGCACACACAAATGCACAATTGTTGCAAAATGACTCTTGAATGAATTTTATAGCTCTTTATAACTTCCATTATATTTGGGTTACCCAAGAAGAAGAATGTAGGACTTGAATCTGTGATATTTGTTGTGCCCAGAAAAGGGACTTGAACCTCAGTCTTTCATAGTGTTGTTATCCACAATGCCGCACCAACTGCTAACTTGGTGATTTTGATGAGTGGAGCTATGTATTATAGCTTAGTTTTGGGAGTTGATCCACGCCCTCACTCCTCCCACTTTCTTCCCTATTTAAACCATCACTTCCTCTCTACATGCTTGTTGAACAACCTCGCAGTTGAATGACCCGCGATTGAACAGCCTCGCAGTTGATCAGCCTCGCCTGCGGCGTTAACTCCCGCTCCATACCTGCTCCACAATGGTACTCCACCTCTATGTCTCCTGCGGCTGGCGCCCAACCTGGGGCTTTTAAACTACATGTTCACCATGAGCATCATTCCACAAAGTCATTCGACACCATCTTTTCACTTCAACTGATTTCTGACTCCTAGGACATCACCCTCTATGCCAGGGGTGTCCGGCCCGTTTCCTTTTTTGGAGCGGCCCGCGAGGGATTTTAGAAATAGAATGAAAGTTGGCCCGCTGTTAAGCAGGTTTTTATAATGTGAGATTCAAAGGTTGAACGCTAGGTGTCAGAAACGAGCCAGAGAGTCTAAAAGCAGAGAGGGTGCGCATTTCTAGCGCAGAAAAACGGGGCAAAAGAGTTCAAAAGCGGAGAGGGTGTGCATTTCTAGCGCAGAAAAACAGGGTAAAAGAGTCTAAAAGCGGAGAGAGTACACATTTCTAGCGCAGAAAAACTGGGGAAAAGAGCCTAAAAGCGGAGAGGGTGCACATTTGTAGACCCCAGGGTAAAAGAGTCTAAAAGTGGAGAGAGTGAGCATTTCAAGCGCAGAAAAACAGGGCAAAAGAGTCTAAAAGCGGAGAGGGTGCACATTTCTAGCGCAGAAAAACGGGCCAAAGAGTCTAAAAGCGGAGAGGGTGCGCATTTCTAGCGCAGAAAAATGGGCCAAAGAGTCTAAAAGCGGAGAGGGTGCACATTTGTAGCGCAGAAAAACGGGGCAAAAGAGTGTAAAAGCGGAGAGGGTGCGCATTTCTAGCGCAGAAAAACAGGGTAAAAGAGTCTAAAAGCGGAGAGAGTGCACATTTCTAGCGCAGAAAAACTGGGGAAAAGAGCCTAAAAGCGGAGAGGGTGCACATTTGTAGACCCCAGGGTAAAAGAGTCTAAAAGTGGAGAGAGTGAGCATTTCAAGCGCAGAAAAACAGGGCAAAAGAGTCTAAAAGCGGAGAGGGTGCACATTTCTAGCGCAGAAAAACGGGCCAAAGAGTCTAAAAGCGGAGAGGGTGCGCATTTCTAGCGCAGAAAAATGGGCCAAAGAGTCTAAAAGCGGAGAGGGTGCGCATTTGTTGCGCAGAAAAACGGGGCAAAAGAGTGTAAAAGCGGAGAGGGTGCGCATTTCTAGCGCAGAAAAATGGGCCAAAGAGTCTAAAAGCGGAGAGGGTGCACATTTGTTGCGCAGAAAAACGGGGCAAAAGAGTGTAAAAGCGGAGAGGGTGCGCATTTCTAGCGCAGAAAAACGGGGCAAAAGAGTCTAAAAGCGGAGAGAGTGCGCATTTGTAGCGCAGAAAAAGGGCAAAAGTGTCTAAAAGCGGAGAGAGTGCGCATTTCTAGCGCAGAAAAAGGGCAAAAGAGTCTAAAAGTTGCCGTAATTAAGGAGTTTAATATTAAGAGACATCATGAAATGAAACATCAATTTGAAAAATCTTAGTTTACACAACACTGTCAAAGATAAAGATAGTAAGTCAAGTAAAATGGTGTGTAAATGAAATAATCAGGAAAATTTATTATTTAAAGTGGTATATTTCATTATTTGTTTTATTACAGAGTCTGTGGCCCGTGACTTCAAATATATTTCTCCTTCTGGCCCCCAACAAAAAAGTTTGGACACCCCTGCTCTATGATGTTATTCCAGTACACTCCCATACTTGAATTGGCTGACTCCACCCCAATACTCTGAATTCGCTCCCCCTGTTTCTTCTTCTCTGCCCAGTCAAGGGCGTGGGTCAATACTAGCAAAGTGGAGCTATGTTTTATAGCTTAGTTTTGAGAGTTGATCCACGCCCTCACTCCTCCCACTTTCTTCCCTATTTAAACCATCACTTCCTCTCTACATGCTCGTTGAACAACCTCGCACCCACCTCCTCCCCATCTTCCTCCGTTAATTTTATTCTTTTTCCTCATGTTTCTCTTTGTGTGAGGGGGGGGGCTTCGGCCACCCCGAAGTTCGCTCCCCCTCTTTTCTTCTTCTCTGCCCAGTCAAGGGCGTGGGTCAATACTAGCAAATGATATTTAGGGGCACCTAAATCATGGATGCTGGTCCTGGGGATTGGATTGGTGACCTCATGGCTGCAGGTCCAATTTTCTCATCTTTAAGCCACAACTGTCCTGAAAAATGATTCACTTTAGCCATGGAGCAGAGACAGTGCTCAACAAAGACCTTCTTTGAAGTTGTTAGTTAATTTTCGCTGTGCGAAGCTCTTTGGGAAACTCTTGTAGAACTGCCTCGTTTTTTTTTTTTTCTCATGTTATGCATTAGTTTGTTTATTATTTGCTAAGATTGATCGTTTTTGGGAAACCCACCCCCGGACCATAGGAACCAACCACAGTTTTTATACTCTTAGAAATCTTTAAAACCAAGCTGAGATGTTTACAATAATGAAAAGAAAAAAAATATTCACTATATAAAAACTTGCGTCTTAAGAAGAACAAGTGTGATCAGTCACAGTTAATCACAGAATATTGTTGTAATTAATTGGATTTAATTTTTTAATCGATTGACACAATGCTTTATAAATACACTATGGGGTTTTATAAGTATGTTTATAGAGTCTAATAGACGTACTATTCATAGAAAGTGTTACCAGGTTTTATTCTGCATTTTTTTTTTTTTTTTGCATTTATTTCGCTTTTTTGCCTTGAAAAAATTACCCTGGGAATGATTCAGTGACATGACAGTGTTCTAACATTTTGAGTGAGGTGTGTAACTGTATCTACCATAGGTTGCAAATCCCTATTACTTCTGTTTATCTGTAACATGAAGGAATGGAAGGAGGATTTGAATGGGGAAGTTTTTTTTTTTTTTTTTTTTTTTTTTACCCCATTGTTCTTTCTCTGCCGTATTTTCTAAATCCCTGTCTCATTCCTTCTGAATAGTGAATCTACGTCTGGTTAGGTAGGGTTTACCAGACCGTCAGAGGCGTAATCCGCTGTCTAATCCGTCTGAAGCTCAGAGTAGATCAGGCTCCACTGAAAGGAAATGTGTGACTTGGTTTCCTTTTATGTATCTGTTGAATTAAGGCACGCAGAAATGCACAAGAGAGCTAATTCCCCGCCTACATGGGAAGGAAGGCAATCTATTAAAGGAGAATTTTTAACTCATCGTCTGTCAGATGTGTAATTATGGCTCGGTGGGCCCGGGCGGAGGTGTGAGTTTGGGCCCGCGTGGGGTCGAATGGGCGGATGAGTGTGCGGTTATTTCTGCCGCAGTCTGGATGGAGAGGAACCTTGAAAACTGGCTCCTGAGAGAGTGACGCCGACAAGGAACGAGTCACGTCCATACGTAAGAGACGCTGTCATTCCCCATATGCAACAGGGGGAGGCTTCAATACGTGTGAATGACATATCCAGCGAGTGTGGGCCTTTATTTATGGTCACTGCGGTGGAGCCTATTTGCACAGAATATGATTGGTATGTAGAATACGGGCCCATCTGTTCAATTTCAATCTTATTTCTGTATTTGTGTATTTATTTATTTATTTATTTGCTTTAATTACTGCATCCTGAAACTGCCGCTGCAGTGCCGTCTGACGCTGATCTCTAAATATATACACAGGAGGTACCTGGAGGTAGCTGTATCCTAGCCTTGCAGCGTAGGAGCTTTATATGGAAGATGTGTGTTCTGACGTGTTCTGGGCAGCGTCACCAGCAACACAGCGGATTATATATCACGCTTTCATTCAAGAGTACATGAAAATGCATGCAAATAAGCAAAGCAAATGTGTTTTTTTAGTGCGTTGGCGCCTTACGTATATATAGCGTATATATAGCATGTCTGCATTACGTCTGCGCTATCATAAAGCAGTTATGTATGAAAAAAATGCCTCAGGCTCTGGGACATATAGTGGTCCTTACGTCAGAATGTAATTGACGCCCCTTTTCCACACAGGAAAGCAGGAATAATCTTTAATCTGGATTGTCAAATAAAATCAAATCAAATCAAATTTATTTGGATAGCACTTTTTCACAAATGATGTTGTCACAAAGCAGCTTTACAGGAAATATGATCACAGGACAGAGAATCAGGCAAAAACATTATACATACAACACAGAACCTCCAGTAAGCAACAGAGGCAAGGAAAAACTCCCTCAGAGCTGAAGGAGGAGGAAGAGAACCAAGGCTTGGGAGGACCACTGGTCAGAATATTTTACAAAGTTTAAAAAGTTTGGGCACCCCTATTAATCTTAATCATTTTTAGTTCTAAATATTTTCAGTTTGATATATCTAATAACTGATGGACACAGTAATATTTCAGGATTGAAATGAGGTTTATTGTACTAACAGAAAATGTGCAATATGCATTAAACCAAAATTTGACCGGTGCAAAAGTATGGGTACCCTTATCATTTTATTGATTTGAATACTCCTAACTACTTTTTACTGACTTACTGAAGCACAAAATTGGTTTGTTAACATCACTGAGCTTTGAACTTCATAGCCAGGTGTATCCAGTCATGAGAAAAGGTATTTAAGGTGGCCAATTGCAAGTTGTTCTCCTATTTGAATCTCCTCTGAAGAGTGGCATCATGGACTCATCAAAACAACTCTCAAATGATCGAAAAAGATTTTAGATCATTTGTTTTTTGAATATGAAAAAGTCGCTATACATCCACACAGGTCTAATATATTCAGCTGAAAAGCTACAGTATTACTAGTATTAGTAATTACTAGTATAATATTACTAGTAGTGTTCCATCAGAAAGTTAAAGTACTCTACACTGACCTGTGAGATATGCATATGAGGCCTGCTGCATTGAACTGCACTGAACACACATCACACTGACCTCACAAGATACTACCTCACAACTTATACAGGTGTGGGCATTCCCACCTCCATACAGCCTGTCGCTGTTTGAGCTATCATTTGTAGGTAACTTTTTTTTTTTTTTTTTAAGATTTTAGTATGCTTAAGATTTGGTTTAGTATGCTTTAAGATTTGCTTTACCTTTCCTTTATCATCATTTCTATTTCTTCTTTTATTGTTTTTACTTATTAACTTATTTATATTTTACTGTTTTGTGTGGTTAAGTTAGTTTTACTTATTCATCTGTTATTGCCTCTTGATGTATCATTTTTATTATATTTTTTGAGTTTCTTAAACTCTTCTTACTTACCCAAACTTTTATTTGGATATTGTTTGTTTTATATCTTATTTTATAATATCTTATCTTATCTTATCTTATCAATATATATATATATATATATATATATATATATATATATATATATATATATATATATATATATATATATATATATATATATATATATAATTAAAATGCTGGATCTTTTTTCTTTGACAATCCTGATAATGTTTTTGCAGTACCATGAATAGACACAGAATTTGTGATAAAAGTACTTATTAAATACTGCTCGTTTTGTGTTTTCATTACTAAATAAATCTTAACTGAAGAATATGTACTTTAAGTATGTATTTGTGTAATAAACCTGCTATTTTTTTAGTGCCACATGAGTCAAAGTACTGCTGATTACTCAGGTGGAATAAATTGCATAACAGGGTGGTAACAAAGTATTTATTATGCATTATTACAAATTAAAGGTCATAATAAATACATAGTGGGTACATAGGTTAGAACCATGTATAATAAAAGGTTTAAAATGGCTTGTGATGAATTTCCTCATAGGCTATATTGTATTATGTTTATACTGTATGTTAGGTTAACTAACAGTAAAAGTATAGATTGTATTTTTACCCCTTATGTAAAGTTACCATGTAGGAGATACTGTAGAAGGTGTAGTTGTGTCTGGTGCTGTGCACTGATATATATATATATATATATATATATATATATAAATAAAACAGGCCTCCACACCCCCCATACACTACTAGAAATGTTTGAAAATAGAAATAAATATTTATTGTGTTTTTAGGCCAAACAGTGAGAACTCATGTGAGGTATCACAGCATGAGCGCTGTGGCGTGTGTGACGTCATGATGCATGGCAGATGGGCGATGATGCGGTGGTGAGTTTCTGTGGAAGCAAAAAACAGCATGAAAAGTTTTCTCCACATTGAACTGTATGAATGGTGTTCTATAAAAAAAAGGATAAAATATAAAAAGTATAAATATAAACTGCCTATAACACCAGAAACTGATCTGAGACCAGGCTTTCCTATAGTATATTAACAATAACTGAATAAAAGACAACTAAGACCCTCAATAGGCTTCAGCTTTATTGCCAAAAGTGTCCTGCGCTCGCCTGCGTTACTGTGCTTAGTGAGGTATGGCCTGGATGGAGCTGCTTGGTCATTGAAACCTTTACTACTAGTGCAAAAAAAAAAAAAAAAAGTTTCAGTAATTCAGTTCAAAACTCATATTATATAGATGTATTACACACAGAGTGATTTATTTTAAGCGTTTATTTATTTTATTGTTGATGATTATGGCTTACAGCCAATGAAAACCCAAAAAATAAGTGTGTCAGAAAATTTGAATATTATATAAGCCTTATTGGTACCTTTGGCAGTACTGTGGGCAGTGTGTCAAGTCCTGCTGGAAAATGAAATCTCCATAAATGTTGTCAGCAGAGGGAAGCATGAAGTGCTGTAAGATTTTGTGGGGAAACAAAACTGCACTGACTTTAGACTTGATAATAAAACACAGTGGATCAACACCAGCAGATGACATGCTGACAATTTTTATTATATATTTTGGTGAATATTAAGCAGCATATGTTAACTAAATACTATATTTTAAGTATACGGTTTGTTTCAGTTTGATGGTTTCGCTGGTCTAGAAGAATATGAAACCTGACCAAACTAGACCACCAGTATGTCCAAGCTTGTCAAAGGTGGTTGGCCAGCATGGCCAAGCATAACCCAAGAGCTGGTTGGCTAGCTTGATTTACCAGTATAGGGTATGGCTTTGCCTGTATAACCAGCATTTCAACCACCTTCATTGGCACAGTGACTTGAATTGGCATGGGTTTCCGGTTAAGAGTAGTCTGTGTGTGATTGGCTGCTGCCTCTTACTGAGTGTCAATGAATGAGTACAGAATGCGATTGTAAAACAACCTTGGGTGTCTAGAAAGGTGATATAGAAGTATAAGTTCCTTATCCTCATCATCATCATCATCATTTTCAACATTAAAGACCAGCATAGACCTTTTAAAAACATCAACCAGCAGCAACTAATCTTGAGCTGGAATTTAAAGCAGGAAGTTGTAGTTTGTAGAGTAGAGATTGAGATAATTGAGGTTTGTTTGTTAGCCACATTAGCTTTGTAGCTCCAGTGCAAAACTAAAGGACTAAAAAGGACAAAAATGTATCTGTTTGTCTAATTGGCAACATTTTTGTTTGAGTAAATATTTGATTGAATGAAATCTCTCATTTTTTTAGTTCTATAGTGTTGAATGCTTTTGCTTTTATACTTTTGTTGACACCTTTGGTCGTCTAGACATTCTCCTAATCAGCTCACACACACACACACACACACACACACACACACACATACTACACAGCTCATGTGTAGTCCACCCACCTGCTTGCCCACCCTGTCCCCCACACACAGGGGTCAGCTTAGCTCTTGCTGCTAATTAGCTGTGGGGGCTTCACAGGGTCTGATCTGATGCTCTGTCTAATGTACTCCAGGTCTAATTGAACAGGCAGACAGACACAAAGGCAGACAGAGGGCGAGATGGGCTGTATTGTGTCTGTGTGGGTGTGGGTGTGTGTCTCATCTCTCTACCCAGTGTCTCGTCAGTAACGTTTAACATATGAAAAGCCCCGGCCCTCCTCGTCCTCACTCATCCTCCCTCATGTACTGTTTAAACAGCTCGTTTTGACTGAGCCCTAAAAGCCCCAGGTTTTTGGATACGCCCCCTCCCCTTTTAATTAGTCATATGTTCTTTAATGCACATTTAATACACGCCCACATGCTTATTAAACTTTTGTTTTCCCGTGTTTAGGGTGAGTCATGGAATCTTCATATCCATATTTTAATTATATTAGCTGTTAATTAGTGTTGTTTAATTACGAGCGATTTGCAGCTAAGGTGCTGATGAGAATTAGCAGATGCATTAGCATATAGTGCATCTCGTTAACAACAATTATATACTCAATGTCCTGGAGGATTTGTACTTTTGTGCTTTTGAGCATATAAAGGTGAAACTGCGCTCTGGGATGGCGTGTATGTGTTTAGTGTTTAGAAACTTCTATAAATTAACCACTGAACAAATTCATAAATGGAATTCAGACGAAAGGTAAAATAAGAAAGTACATAATATTAGGTAACACTTTACTTGGATGGTCCACTTTATGGCCTTGTTGATGCTCAACTGACATTCAACTAACACTAAATTGAATGTCCATTAAATTTAACTTAACCCTATGTTGAATGTAAATGAACCTAACCCTAACATTAACCCTTAATCAACCATAAAATCAAATCCTACACCTAACCCTTACCCTAACCTTAACCTAAGCTTAAAATCTAACCCTAAACCCAATCCTAAAATATTAAGATAAGCATTGATTAGAGTTGAATGTAGGGTTATATTCAATAGAGAATCATTCACTTTCACCTTTTAGTTCATTTGCATTTAATAGACATGTAGTTGAATGTTAGTTGAGCATCAAAGAGGCCATCAAATGGATCATCCAAGTAAAGTGTTACTTAATATTATATTGAATAGTATATTAAAACAGAATATTAATTGATGGGATAGCTCATTTATGCCTCAAAGAAAGCGTATTTCACAGTATCTTACAAAAGTAAGTACACCCCACACATTTTTGTAAATATTTATTTTATATTTACTGTATATATTTCATGGGACAAGACTGATGATATGACACTTTGATGTCAAATAATGTAAAGTAGTCAGTGTTTAGCTTGTAAAGCAGTATAAACTTGCTGTGCTGCTTCATTCTGGTTTAGGAGTGGGTGGGGAAGAACGACAGGATTTCGGCTCTTGCTCATGAATATTCATACATGCAAACATCACCTCTGATTGGCTAACAGCGTTGCGACACCGGGAGGCATGCGTAAGACAGACAACGTTATTTGTTTTAAGTTTATTCCAGCTAACAGTAGTTGCTATAACATGGCATACGTACAGTGAAATGACGTTTGGGCACCCCTGATAATTTTCATGATTTTCCTTTATAAATCATTTGTTGTTCAGATCAGCAATTTCAGTTAAATATATCATATAGCAGAGGAACACAGTGATATTTGAAAGGTGAAATGAAGTTTATAGGATTTACAGAACGGGTGCAATAATTCTTTAAACTAAATAAGACAGGTAGTGCGTAATATACAGCTCTGGAAAAAAATAAGAGACCACTTAAAAATGACGAGTTTCTTTGATTTTACCAAATTGAAAACCTCTGGAATATAATCAAGAGGAAGATGGATGATCACAAGCCATCAAACCAAGCTGAACTGCTTGAATTTTTGCACCAGGAGTAAAGGCATAAAGTTTTCCAAAAGCAGTGTGTAAGACTGGTGGAGGAGAACATGATGCCAAGATGCATGAAAAATACTGTGATTAAAAACCAGGGTTATTTCACCAAATATTGATTTCTGAAATGTTAAAACTTTATGAATATGAACTTGTTTTTTTTTTTGCATTATTTGAGGTCTGAAAGCTCTGTGTCTTTTCTATGATTTTATTTTTTACTCAAACATAAACCTATAAATAGCAAAAGAATCGGAGAAACTGATTCAGAAACTGAAGTGGTCTCTTAATTTTTCCAGAGCTATATACTGGTTCAGATCCTATAAGAATTGGCTAAATCAGTGGTGTAGTGTTATATTTCCAGTCTGTTAGTAATCTGATCCCATTTCCAAAGCTTTAGGAGTTTACATGCACTAATAAATCTCATGATACTGAGCTAAAATCCAGCTCTCTTTTTATCAGATTTCTTAATTTGACTTCTAGATCTTACACTGTAAAAAGTGAAGCATGGAGCTGTTCATTCAAGCTAATAAATATGATTGAACACATAGTACAATTATTGACTTTATTGTGAAACTCAACCTTTTTGAATTTTGATGTGTCAATTTTGATTCAGACTAAATTAATTACAATTCTGAAGGAAATAAACCAAATGTTTTGGTTCCACTGAAATCATACTCGAAGAAAAGAGATAAGGATGTAATATTTTTAATTTGAATCAAACATGGAGCACGGGAGAAGTTGTAGAGAAGTGCTTCAGAGCACTGAGGGAGAGAGGGAGAAAGTGCCTGAACGCGCTCGCGAGAGAGAGAATGAGAGAGGGAGAAAGTGCCTGAACGCGCTCGCGAGAGAGAGAATGAGAGAGGGAGAAAGTGCCTGAACGCGCTCGCGAGATAGCAACGCATGCTTATGGTATTGTGGCGTCGGGACTGGAGGGGGGGCGCAAGGAATTATGGGAGCTCACCCTGTTGGGGGAAGTGGGTGTTTTTCTGCGTGTTTATGTTACTGTTTATCCCAGAGTTTCATGTCATGTTTTATTATCACTGTTCTAGTATTATTCATGTAGTTATCAGTTATGTGGTTGTTTTGTGCCTCACCCTTTGTGTGTTTTCTGTGTGTGGGAGTGGGGTTAGCTGCGTTGGAGCTGAAGTTAGTTTTACTTTCAAAAGTGGAATCCCACGTAAATCCAGCTCTTAGTGTCCTCCTCAGAGCAAAATAAAAAGAGCAAGAGAGCACTGAAACGAATCTCGCTGGTAATCCGTCCTCTTCCACGCCACAGTAACTTCTGGAACTTCTGAATATGCTGCCATGTTTTTCGGTTAAATTTAAATGTATTAGTTTGGTTCCGAAACTGAAATGTAAAGAATTTAACTTGGATCAAGGTGAATAATTAATATTGGGTCGAGTGAAGTAATAGGGTTTATGTCAAAATAAAATAATAAGGTTGTAACAATTGACTTTATTTAGATTGAGTGAAGTCAAATAGTTTAGATGCAACAAATGGACATCAATTTTTTTAATTTGAGCAGGGCTACACTTTTTACAGTGTACTGCAATCTGAGAAATCTTGAATAATTATGAATGTGCATGTAAACGCACTTATTGAAAGTGTTGTACAGAACTGCAGGAGACTAGAAATAGCTACTAGCCCACTATCAACATTTCCTCCTTTAAAGCATTGATACAAAACATATTATGCCTGGCTGCGTTCTGAGGGCCTGCGGTCACTTCCTTCAGCCAGACACACGTGGATCAGCGTGAGACTGGCCCATTCTTTCTATTCTCTCTTGTTAGAGCGAGTGTGTGTTTGTGAAAAGAGCCTGATGTGTTAGAAGAGCGGCGTATTGATTAGACGGCGCACTGCGTGACCCCTCTCCGCACAGCACAGTAATTATTACAAACACAATCCTGAAGCTGCAGAGACTCAGCACAATCACTGCCTTCAACACACACACACACACACTCACTCACCTGCAGCACACTGCTCACTCTCTGCTCATCCAGTCCCTGTAGTGTAGAGAACTATCGCCAATAGAATAGGACTGTAGAATAGGAGCAGATAAACAGGAACCTGTTGACACCATGCCTGATACTAACGCCAAGGTGAGGGCTTTTGGGTCGGGGATTGATTTGAGGAGTTAGGGTTAAGGTGGGTCATCTTCCAACATCTTGACCTCCTTAACACTTGTCAATGAATGCAATCAAATCCTCACAGCAATGCTCTGTAAAATGTAGTAGAACGATTTCTTTGTATATCTGTTTTGTAGAGATCCAGAGGTATTCTTTGCAGTGTGAGATGGTGCATGCATGAAAATGATTTTGCAATAGAAGGCACGGTTATTCTTTTTCTCTATAAACTTTTATGAGGTCATTTTCACACCTTCAGGGACCCTAAAAGGATCTACCAGCTCTCTCCCCATGGTTCCAACCCAAAACTCCGCCCCCTCCTTGCCGACATCACAGCCTTGTTGGAACATGGTGGCCATCCACCAACCATCCATTACTCCATCCATCTGGATCATCCAGGGTTGCACGACACTCATCAGTAAACAAGACAGTTTGAAACTTAGTCTTCATGTATGTCTGGTTCACTGCAACCGTTTCTGCTTGTGAGCTCTGGTTAGGGGCGGCCGAATAGTAGGTTTATGCACCACAGCAAGCCTTTGAAGGATGCTACACTTTGAGGTTCATGAGCATCCAGGGGCACCAGCAGCTTCAAACACTTGGTTGGTGATTTTTGTGCTCTCTTAATCTTAAACCGTCCTTATTTTGCCTTTATCTACATGAACTCATCTGTGCTCTGAATCAGCCACAAATCTCTTCACAGTACGATGATCACACTTCAGTTCAGATCACACTTCATGAAATATCTAAAGTTGTCATACCTTGTCCAAAGCACTGCACCAGTTTACGCTTTTCTCATATTGCTTTGAGTTTTTTTTTTTTTAATTACTGTTATCATTGGGAGGTTTGTTCAGTAAAATTTGATTTATCCTTAACGGGTCATGACTTAGAAATGATACTGATTTTCATTTGCACTGAACATTTAGAAAGATCTGGGAAAAATATATTTTGCATATAAATTTTGAACACGATGTACATAATCCCAATTTGATGTGTGTCTACATTTGGCATCAGTGTGTGTGTGTGTGTGTGTGTGTCAGATGTCAAGTGTTGTGTGTTGGGGGTTGGAGGGATTTGTGGACTGTTAGTTCACACAGCAAGTGTGATGTGTGTGTGTGTGTGTGTGGAGTAGTTGAGCGTGAACAGTCTGTACGAGCTGTTCAATATATGACCTGTGTCTTACTGTACTAACAGTTGCATAAAGTTCATCTCTCTCTCTCACACACACACACACACACACACACACAGACACAGACACACACACACAACCTATTAAATACAAGCTGTTGAATAAGCAAACCAATAAACCAGCGTTATAAATGAACTAGCATTGTTCACACTGATAGATAGATAGATAGATAGATAGATAGATAGATAGATAGATAGATAGATAGATAGATAGATAGATAGATAGATAGATAGATAGATAGATAGAAAGGAAGAGGGAGGAGTTGAGGTACAGAGAGGTAAACACAGAAAGGGAGGTATAGAGAAAGAAAGAAAGAAAGGGATAGATAGATAGATAGATAGATAGATAGATAGATAGATAGATAGATAGATAGATAGATAGATAGATAGATAGATAGATAGATAGATAGACAGACAGACAGACAGAATGAAAGGAAGAGAGAGGAGTTGAGGTACAGAGAGGTAGAGACAGAAAGGGAGGTATAGAAAAAGAAAGAAAGAAAGAAAAAAAGGGATAGATAGATAGATAGACAGATAGCTAGACAGATAGATATTTAAACATAAATTAAAACAGAAGAAAATAAAATATATAAGGTTTGATGATAGATGATACATTTCCCAAGAATACTCACTCATTTTAAGGATATTCATTTTATTAATCACGGCATACCTGCTTCTTAAAGGGAATGACAACTGGCACACTGATTGGTTTATTTCATGTTACGCTAAAAAAAACTCACCCATGATTAATTAAGAGAATTAGTACATGCCTCTTGCATGTTTAAAGCCATGCAAAGCATATTGTTTTGCACCCTCATGATACCAAAGATTATGGAAACTGCCCCACAGCTCAGTACTGGGGGATGTATACCCCTTTAGCCACACCTAAAATCACGTCAGTAATCAGAGTTTAATCCAGTGTACTTTAATAAGAGTTTTAAATCTTTAGTTCAGTTCTGGTGCACATTGTAAACCGACTATCAGCCACGAGTTTAGCACGGAGAAAACGGTGTTCTCAGGTTTTGGCTTCAATAAACGGCTTTATTTGATAACTCTGCCAGAGTTCAGGATATGAATATAAATGAAATATATAATATTAAGTTGTATAAAGATGCAGAAATAAACCAACTCAAACCAAAACACAGCTTTAGACATCATCAGCTCTGGAAATCCTCACGACTTCCTACTGACAGACAGAAATATCCGCAGTGTCCATAGAAACAATGGCAGGAGAGGAGGAGGGTTTGAGGAGAGACAATGTAGCTGAAATTAAAAGTTATTTCTGAAACCTGCAATTATTGCTGCTTTATAAAGAAATGTGAGAAAAAAGAACAGATCATAATATCAGGATAGTTCAGAGAGATTAATATGTGAATAAAGTTACTGTCAGTGATTAAACTTTCTGCTTCTCAAATAAAAAAAAGGAAAGAAGTTAGTTTAGTTGAATTGTGGCAAAGTTGGCAGATTAGTTTACAGTGTTTAATTATGTTAATCCATCAATACTTACAATTATTTGCATGAAATTACAATACAAATTATTTTTCTTCAATTTAATTAAACTTTGGCAGGTCTACTGATATGGTTGTATAGTACAATGAAACACTGTTAGACTAGATCTCTAATGCAGTAACAGATAAAGACACGAGGTGTGTAGACAATGAGTGCAACAGATAATAGACCATAAATATTATATGATATAAGTATGTACATGTGTGATAAGGGTGCATTTGATTAGTTGTTTACAAATGAAAGAAGCCATTTCTGTAAGCACGCCACAAACAGAGTCGCCTGAGGTGTGCTTTTGCTCAGGCGACTCTGTTTGTGTCGTGCTTGCAGAAATGGCTTCTTTCGCATCACTCTCCCATACAGCTTCTCCTTGTGTAAAGTGAGCTGTATTGTTGACCGATGCACAGTGACACCATCTGCAGCAAGATGATGCTGCAGCTCTTTGGAGGTGGTCTGTGGATTGTCCTTGACTGTTCTCACCATTCTTCTTCTCTGCCTTTCTGATATTTTTCTTGGTCTGCCACTTCTGGGCTTAACAAGAACTGTCCCTGTGCTCTTCCATTTCCTTACTATGTTCCTCACAGTGGAAACTGACAGGTTAAATCTCTGAGACAACTTTTTGTATCCTTCCCCTGAACAACTATGTTGAACAATCTTTGTTTTTAGATCATTTGAGAGTTGTTTTGATGAGCCCATGATGCCACTCTTCAGAGGAGATTCAAATAGGAGAACAACTTGCAATTGGTCACCTTAAATACCTTTTCTCATGATTGGATACACCTGGCTATGAAGTTCAAAGCTCAATGAAGCTTTAATAAGGCTGTTGCAAACTAAATAAAAAAGATTAATAGGGGGCCCAAACATATGACTGTAAAAATATTATAAATAATATAAAAATGAGACACTAAATGTAGAATACACGAAGGTCACAAATATAGACATACGTGAAACAAGACGGTGCAATAGTGATAGGGAATGTGATTAAAAAGGGAAGGACAGAATGACATTTTGCTAAAAAAAAATGGATCAATAAAATTCCTTCAAAATTACCTGAAATAAACTTTATACATTACCTTCCATTTTTTCTCTCTCCTGTAAAGTTGCTTTTTGGAGATACTTGTTTTTCATTGGACAGCAATTGTATGCACATAGATACAGCTTCTCTAGTCCCTGCAGAAAAGTATTGCCAAGAAAAAATAGAACAATATATAATTGTGATCTCTAAAATGAGCAAGCTTCATCCAATACTTGGGTATTTGGGAAGTTTGGGAGTTGTGGATTAGGTAGGGAGTAGATCAGCCAATATCCTGACACTCATAACGTTATTGTCACTGAATGCAATCAGATTCTCACAGCAATGGTCCAAAATAATCTAGTGGAAGGTCTTTCCTGGACAGTTACACCAATAAAAGCAGGATAATCTCTTTTAATACTCTTGATTTAAGAGGAAACAATGAATGAGCGGTGTCCCGTTACTTCTGTCCGTGTGGTGTAGGTGTCAGTCAGGGCTGTGTGATCTCTCTCTCTGCGGTTGGTTAACAGGGGAAGTTAAGACCTTCAGACGTGGTGGAGGAACTCAGCGGGAGCTGGCAGGACGGAAGCTCGGCCTGCTGGTCATTACTGTGGTGTTACTGGCGTGACATTATCACACCGTTTCAGACTCTATATAAAGCAGCTCTCCGTAATCCAACTGACCGGATACCGAAGTTGCACAAGTCAGGTCAACTTACATTCGGCCAGATACCAATCACTACGTTAACACAGGAAGTCTTAATAAGGTTTCTTATGTATTGTATTATTCGCACTATAAGGCACACTTAAAATGCATTAATTTTCCCAAAAATCATTTTATAATCCTGTGCGCTTTATGTATGAATTTTACCAGTCAGGTATTAAAGAGCAGCAAAGTCACTCCGCTGAAGTACGTTATGTGTGAGTTATGAAGGAGTGTCAGTTTAGTTCTCCAACACAGAGGCTGTTTATTAGAGCAGCATTAGCATTAGCCGCTAACCACGCTAAGCGCTAGCTCTTTTGTCGTTCAGAGGTGAGTATTATCGGATTGTAGCCTTCTGCTGAACCGGCTAGCACTGCTGGAGCAGCATTAGCATTACTCGCTAACTGTGCACTAACTGTGTTCAGAGGTGAGTATATCAGACTGTAGTTTGTGCATTTACCATGCTAAAACAAGCTATGTGGGATGAACCGCTAGGTAATATCGCCCTGTAGTTAGTAGCTAGTGCTAGCAGTTAGCTGCTAATGCTGGAAATCTAAGCTTACTGTAAAACAGAAGTGCTTTTTTAACCACCCAAAGTAAGCTGATAATATAGGGGTGTGACGAGATCTCGCGAGATTGAAACGTGATGATATTTCTCGTCAAGCTTAAACCTGTCTCGCGGGAAAAAAACAGTAGGTGAGCTCCGCGGTACAGTTAAAAAGCTCCACGCGACAGTGCTCTTACTGTCCCAAAGATTCACAGCCCTAGTAAATTCTGGAAGTAAATTTTTATTCTTATTTCTATTTTTTATAGAATCAATGTGTGAGAGAAACCACTCTGTTCAGTTTGTTTTATATGATTTTGTCAAATAAAACTCTAGTTTTCAAGCCATTTTTCATTTTTTACGTTTTCTTAAAAATTTTATTTTTAAATCTCGTCTCGTCTCGTTCTCGTGAACCCAGTATCGTGTCTCGTCTCGTCTCGTGATATTAGTGTCTCGTCACACCCCTATGATAATACTCACCTCTGAACGGTGAATGACCTTGTGTTTAGCACGGTTAGCAGCTAATGCTAATGCTGCTCCAGCCTTAGTGCTGGAGAACTAAACTGAAACTCCTGTATAACTCTGTATAATTCAGCGGAGTGGCTTTACTGCTCCTTTACTGGTAAAATTCATGCATTAAGGCACACCGACAAAAAGGATTTTAAGTGCGACTTATAATGCAAAAAATATAGTAATTAGTTACTGAATAATAAGTCCTAATTAAATGAAATTAATTAAATAAATGTATACTCAGGCTGTAATTTGATGAGTTATGGTATAGGGAATATGCATTGTTAGGCTGGCACTGCCCGGTGCAGTTGGCACTAACCCTTAAGAGAATTACAAACAAACGGCCATCAGAGAGCTTACTTAATGAACAAGTGGAACAGTGGGAGAGCTGTGCGGGGACAAGGTAACACACACACACGTACACACACACACAGGCCACACTTCATGGGACGGAGCTCAGTACTGGAGGCTTCAAAGCAGCTCTTATCTCACCCACTCCTGCCTGAGGGCCCATTGTCACCGAGCTGCCATCCATTCGCATGCAAACACACCTGATTAACCAGCCAAGAATCTTACAGCCCGGTGACGAGCGCTGACGTCTGCGGGAGGAGGAGGCACACGTACGCCCGCGCCACATGTACACACTCACACACTCACACACACACACACACTTACATTAATCAATACATAAAACAATATATTAGCATTTCACACCCTCATCCATCTCCAACGCCCATGCACACTTACCACCCCCCCACACACACATTCTCTCAATATTACTTTCTCCTTTGATTATCAATACAGAAACAATAGCACATTTCATACTCCTTGCCCCCACACCACACAGACACTTATACAATATTACACACACACACTTTAATTTCATTGATTATACTTACTGTATGCACTGTCCCATAATTCAAATACATACAGCTCTGAAAAAAATGAGTAAAATGAACACTGTTGTTTTATTCTATAAACTACAGACAACATTTCTCCCAAATTCCAAATACAATTATTTTCATTTGCAGCATTTATTGGCTGAAAATGAAACATTAAATGACTGAAATAACAAAAAAAGATGCCAAAATGTCAGAATATATAATACTAAGAAAACAAGTTCATTTTCATAAAGTTTTAAGAGTTCAGAAATGAATATTTGGTGTAGTAACTCTGGTTTTTAAACACAGTTTTCATGCATCTTGGCATTTTCTCCTCCACCAGTCTTACACACTGCTTTTGGATAACTTTATGCCTTTACTTCTGGTGCAAAAATTCAAGCAGTTCAGTTTGGTTTGATGGCTTGTGATCATCCATCTTCCTCCTGATTATATTCCAGAGGTTTTCAATTTAGTAAAATCAAAGATCAAAAAAGCAGATACAGTATTTTAGTACTTAAGTACAGTAGTGGAGTAAAAATAATACTCCAGCAGATACAGATACAGCATTTTAGTTCTTAAGTACAGTAGTGACTTAACAATAATACTCTAGTAGATACAGACACTGTAGTACAGATACAGTAGTAGTAGTTCTTCATTAATATACTTATCTCTGGGTACTGTACAGTGAGCACACAGGCCAGGGTGGTGGGCAGCCATTACTCAGTGGCCCAACAATGGCAGCTTGCTGAACTGATTACATAGAATATTATTACAACAATAACCCTCTCATTAATAACCTGCTAAGCCAACACTGTATCTTATACTTATCTGATATATCAAAGTATTTTTGACCTTGTTATCTCTTTACCATTACCTGGGGCTGCTCACGGTATAGACAATAGGGAGATGCTCACTCCTTTACTGCATGCATCATCATATATAAACCATACATTATCATGCTGGCTTCTCAAAAGGTCAGACGCATACACACACTCAGTGCTGTCTGTGTGTGTCTGTGTGTATATGCGTGTGTGTGTGTGTGTGTGTAGTGTGTGGTATATGTCAGGCACGTACAAGGGCCATTCTCACTGCAGCAGCAGATTCTACAGTGTGAGGTTAATGAAGCAGCTCCACAGCAGAGCAGGATCTGTGAGCCCACAGTGATGCAGGAGACACTGGAGAGCTCTTGTGCTCTGCAGAGCCGGCCTGATGATGAGCCTAACAAACACACACACATACACACACACACACCCATCACACGATACAGCAAATGAGAGCAAACACAGAGCCTTCTGCAGCACAAGAGGAACAGGATAATAGAACAGAAAATACACGCTAATAACTTCAGACAGAGACAGAGGGACAGACGGACACCAGATGAATGGATAAAAGACGGATCTCCAAAAATTACATTCTGTTCTTTTCTCATCAGCCTTCAAAAAAAGACATGAGTCTGCATTACTAGGTCAAAGTCTAATGCCTAATACACCAGTGTGATTTGTTTAACAAAACAATATTTACTAAATTAAGTGTGTAAAATGTCTGCTCACTCCGCCAGGTTGCCAGGTAGAGGACACTGAACCTACACAAACAAGCACAAGATGAATAACAGAACTTTTGCACTGTTCATGCCTAACAGGCAACAGAAACTAATGGTTTTAATAATTAAACAAGCCATTTTTGTATCTGTCTTGTATTCCTTCTAGGCTACTAGCTACACTTACCGGCCACTTACACTATTACTTTAGTACTTTATTAGCTAGTACTGGCTTGGACCCCCTTTTGCCTTCAGAACTTCTGACCCTTCTATCCACCAGAATGTTGCAGCAAAAATCATCAGAGACTCATCAGACCAGGTAACGTTTTTCCAGTCTTCCATTGTCTTCTATTGAACCTGTGTGAATTGTAGCCTCAGTTTCCAGTTTTTAGCTGCAGGAGCTGCACCCAGTGTGATCTTCTGCTGCTGTAGATAATCATCCACCTCAAGGTTGGACGTGCTGTGCTGATGTTCAGAGATGCTCTTCTTCTGCAGACCTCGGTTGTAACGAGTGGTTATTTGAGTTACTGTTGCTGTTCGTTCTTTCAGCTGGAACCAGTCCGGCTGTTCTCCTCTGACCTCTGGCATTAAAAAGGCTTTTGCGTCCACAGAACTCACTGAACAGATCACTGGATATTTTCTCTTTTTCAGATAATTCTCTGTAAATCCTAGAGATGGTTTTGCGTGAAAATCCCAGTAGATCAGCAGTTTCTGAAATACTCAGACCAGCCCGTCTGGCACCAACAACCCAACAATCAGGCCACGTTCAAAATCACTTAAATCACCTTTCTTTCCCCATTCTGATGCTCTGATGGTTTGAACTGCAGCACATCGTCTCGGCCATGTCTACATGCCTAAATGCATTGAGTTGCTGCCATGTGATTGGCTGATTTAACAATTGCGTTAATGAGCAGTTGGACAGGTGTACCTAATAAAGTGGCAGGTGAGTGTAGAGTACCTAGAACCACCACCAATTCATCACCCAAATCCTACAGAGTAGACAAGACTCTTTCAAAGAATGCAACAAATATAACATTTCATTGGCGTGTGTTATAGGTCAGGAAGCACATAAAGAACCATAGACATGTCTGAATGAATCAGGACTTTATGCCTGGGGTGGAAATATATGCTCTTTTGAGGATGAAAAATGTGCTTGTCCTTGATGAAATGTGAATGAATGAAATGAATAAAAAAAAAAAAGAAAATGATATCTGTTCTGTGAAAAAAGAGCCTGTATTTTAGATCTTCAGAGATCTGAGATACAGTGCAGCTACTCTACAGGTTCACCATGCGAAACTACTGTACAGGTTTGTCATAAGCGACAGGAAGTACATGTAGAGATGTGTTCCAGACGCTGTTCCAGTCACTGAGTCATCAGAGCACTGCACTGCTGCAACTTTTCTTCTGCACGTCTGTAATGGAAAATAGACAAGAATGGTCATATCCGTAAATGGAGCCCGTTGGAAAAAAAAAAAAAAAACTTCACGGCTAAATGTGGTTTTGGAAATGTACAAAAATGAATTTTATATAGATTATTATGTGGAAGCTGTTAAATTATTGAATTAAATTGGTGCAAAACCAAAGAAGAAGCAACCTAGATGCCCAAATGTTTGTGGACACCCCTTCTAATGCACACATTCATCTGCTTTCTTTTACTCCCATTACTGACACATATATGCAAATGCATGCACACAGCTCATCTAGTGTAAAATATCATTCTCTGGTGCACATAACCATGAACAAACTTTAACCATGATTGACGAATGTTGAATGATGGTGCTCCATTCAGTATTTTTGGGATGAGTTGGGGAGTTGGAGATCATGTGGGATGGTGATCATCCAACATCCAGACCTCACTAAAGCAACTCTTGTTGCTAAGAGCAGTCAGAAGCATTACACATGCATTTCTGGACAAGCTGAGAGATACATAATTATGAAATCACTGGAAGAGAAAGAAGCATGTGGACTGAGGCAGTAGAGTAGCATTGCAGGATTTGGCACTAATCTGAGTCATAATATAAGTTCTCAAGAGTACTTTCCTGCATGCTTCAGCAAAGTTTCATTGCGCAGCAATAGAGATATTTTGGAATTTAGATTTTGAAACTGAGCTGCTAATTTAAGGTAAAATGCTACGTAAAGCTGCTCTAAACTATTGAACATGTCTTTAATGCTTATGCTGCTCCTTAGCCTTAGTGATGGAGAAACTTCACTGAATCTCCTGTATAACTCTGTACTTCAGCAGAGTGGCTTTACTGCTCCTTAATACCTGACTGGTAGAATTCATACATAAGGTGCACTGATGATTTTTTTGGGGGGAAAATTAAAGGATTTTTAGTGAACTTTATTGTGCAAAAAATACGGTATTTGTCAGTTACATTAATGCAAAACTAAAGAAGATAGAGTGACCAGGCATTATTTCTACAAATGCATGCATTCAGCTACTGTGCTTTAGGTTGCACCCACTGCTGAAACAGGTGTGCAAAAAATGCTTATATGATATTATTGTTAGTAAATGAATCAGTGCTAATTGCTACATATACTCAGAGCATGGCAATTCAGCGTGAGATTAAACATCTCTGCAGATGTTGATGACGTTGGTAGTGATGTTCTTTACTCTTGCTGCTCTGCTGCAGTGCTGGATCAGCAAATCCTGCAGGGTTTGAAAGTGGATGGAAGTTTTGTGAGCTTTAAGCAAACGCTAGAACGTTCTAGCAGCTCTGGAACTCTGAGTGAGCTAAAGTGTGGAGATGCTGAGCTGCTGCTGCCGTCGCTCGGCTCTTTTTTTTATGCTTTAATAAAGTTCAGTCCTTCCTTGCGAGACTGGCGTGACGCACAAGGCCGAGGTGATGGCGCCTGTAGTTGCCTTGGATACTGAGGGATTCCTCAGCATGCCGACCGGAAAGACCAGATCAGGTAAAAGAGGGACACACACACACACACACACACACACACACACACCGTGAGAATGAAAGAGAGAGAGAGAGAGAGAGAGAGAGAGAGAGAGGGAGGGAGAGAAGGCTACACAGGTGAATTTTGTGCAGAGATTTTGAGCAGTACTGCAGATACACACACACACACTCACACTCAAAAAACTAAAACTCACACTAAAAAAAACACATACACACACACAAATACACAAACACACACACACACACACATGCGCAATAAAAGACGTCAACCTACGCAGGAGTTTCCTGAAAAAAAAAAATGGAGAGATGTTGCAGATTCACACAAATACACACACACATATACACAAGCACACACACACACACACACACAAGCACACACACAGTACATAGTACCACCCACACAGGTGATTCCCAAGCATGCAAGAGGAACAGAACAGTTGGTACGTAGGTAGACAGATAAATACACTACATGAACAAAAGTAACTGGACGCCTGCTCATGAATTATTTGGGTAGTAAAAGTACTGTTAAAATTGAGTTTTGGTGTAGTAACTGCCGTAACTGTACTGTTAAGGGTTGGAGAATGAAACTGAAACACCTGGTTTTAGAGCACTATAATTTATTCTGGTGGAAACAGGAGAGTTGAGGTGCACATTAAATTCTGTCGTGATTTGAGCAGCCGTGGTTTTATGTTTTTTGGATACAATCCGGGTTATCACCCGAACATCTCTTTCAGACAGCTTCCTCTTATAGCGTCCACAGTTAATCCTGTTGGATGTGGTTGGTTCTTCTTGGTGGTATGCTGACATTACCCTGGATACCGTGGCTCTTGATGCATCACAAAGACTTGCTGTCTTGGTCACAGATGCACCAGCAAGACGGCCACCAACAATTTGACCTCTTTTGAACTCTGGTATGTCACCCATAATGTTGTGTGCATTGCAATATTTTAAGCAGAATTGTGCTCTTACCCTGCTAATTGAACCTTCACACTCTTACAGCTCTTACTGGTGCAATGTGCAATTAATGAAGATTGGCCACCAGGCTGCTCCAATTTAGCCACGAAACCTTCCACACTAAAATGACAGGTGTTTCATTTCAGTGTTCAACCGCTTTACATACATAGACTCCGCATAGCCTGCCTCCAGACGTAGCAGTTGTATATATATGTCTATGTCATTATCAGTACAGTGATGGTGGTGCCCGGAGCTGAAGCTAGCATTATGGGATGTAAACAGTGATTTTAATAAGCTTCTTGTGTAGTTTTTTTAAGTTATTAATGCCTTGTTTTAAATGTCAGGGCAAAGGATTCTACAAAGGAAGTGCAGAGCTACTTTGAGCCTGGATAACGGTGTAAGAAGCAATTTAACGGGGCAAAATATGCCCCAATAGGGCCGTTGTACAAAGTGCTGAGCAAAAAGCACAAAATTACTCAGGAAGCTGTGGGAAAGTGAAGGTGTGCTATTCAACAAAGATAAGATTATCATATTTTACTACACCAAAAGTCAACTTTACACTGGAATTCTCCTTTAATCCTGCTATTTTTAGGGGATTTTGGAGCGAAAGTAATGCTCCACAGGTGAATTCTCTTTTTTTTATACCCCTTTACCCCACAACTGGCATTAGGCATCAGGTGCCAATAGGCTCATGTTTATTATCTGCACCAGAGAGTCTTATTTTATTGGCAGTACTTCTCAGCAATCAGTGCATCTCAAAGTAGCTGCATGCATGCATTAGAAAAAGAGTCTAATTCTATAATTTGCTATAGGCAGAGAAATGAAGCCTGAGCCTATTTAATACTCTGCACTATTAATCTCTAAACTTAGATCCCTGCATGTTGTTGACATCACCAAAGAGTAGACTTTGAAGAAAAGTGAAGAGCACAAGGTGTGAATTTGGGACAGTTCTGTAAACACTAATGTATAAAGCAGCACTAATAAACTAATAATGTGTGTTTTATCAAAGAAATTAAATGAACATTACAAAAAAATGGCTTTGCTACAAACATTTTGGGCTTAAGCCCCACAAAGCCCCCCAGCAACATCACCCATTTTGGACCATAGCCTGGCAATGCCCCTCACCATTTGTACTTTCTCGGACTCCAGCTGCTGATGCCAAAGCAGCATGCTCCAGGGTTCGAACTCCTGATCCACAGGTTGTAGATTCAGCGACTCAGTCCACTGAGCCACACTGAGCAGTTTAAGTTGCAGCTGACAAATCAGGACAAGCAGAAAGGAAAGCGGAGGACAGAAACTCCTTATCTGGTCACTTTTTATTACCTTCACTCCACAGAGAATTGCTGATGGAGTGATGAAGTGATGGAGGGTGACGCACCACTCTTTAGTTTAAGAGTCTGTCAGTGTTATCACCACATACACACACACACACTCACACACTTACTGCCAGCTGGTGAGACCAACCTACGCAGGAGATCCCCGAAAAATACCATCCTACACAGAGAGAGAGAGAGAGAGAGAGAGAGAGAGAGAGGTGTGAAAAAGCTAAAGTACATTTTGCCAAAGAATCAGGATGAAAAAGCCCATATATATACTGTTTCCGTAGAGAGAAAGACAGTGTGAGAGAGACGGATGAACGAACAAATGAACAGATAAACGGACGGGCAGACAGACGGGCAGACACACAGACAGACAGATAGACAGATGTTGGCATGGTGGCATATCTTTCTAATCTAGAGCCTGAGGCTCAATGGTTAAAACACTGTATGATGCTGATTTGGCATCAGCAGCTGGAGTCTGAGAGAGCACAATTGGTAAAGGGGGGAAATGCCTGGCCAAGTCTTCTGAGGCTGTAGTCTTAAATGCTTTTTAACAAGCCCCAAAACCATGGGTGATGTGGGGGGGGGGGGGGGGGGCTTTATGTTAAATTATTTATGTTATTTACATTTATGTTATTTTTGTTTATATTTTCAGACTTAAGCCCAAAACATTTGTAGCAAAGCCCTTTTTTGTAATGTTCAGTTCATTTCCTTGATATAACACACATACACACACACACACACACACACACACACACACACACACACACACACACACACACAATCAGTTTATTATTGCTGCTTCACACTCTTGTGAAGAGAAGAGGGGTAGACATGCAGTCAAATCATCTTTTCAGCAGTGCTCTAAAATTTAGTAGAAAATCTCTCCTGGAGAGTAGAGACAGTTACTCCAACATTTTTGGTACCACTTTAAAATAACACTACCTTTATAAAGGGTTTATAAATGGTTTACAATCAGTTTATTAATGGTTACTAATTAGGTTGTAAATGCTTTAAAAATCATTAATAATCAGTTATAACATACGTAGAAAGGGAAACAGTATAGATGGCTGTGGGTTCACTATTTGGCTATTTGGATTATTAATGATTTTTAAAGCATTTACAACCTAATTAGTAACCATTAATAAACTAATCATAAACCATTTATAAATCCTTTATAAAGGTAGTCTTAATTTAAAGTGGTACCCTTTTTTAAATAAACTTTTGTTTCTGAACAAACAGGGAATAAGCAATATGTGTCCTGATACTTTTGTCCATGAACTGTAAATATATATATAGAGAGAGATGGATAGAGGTATAGACAGATCTAGAGAGAAAAAGTAAGACAGAGAGAGAGAGTGTGTAGAGGAAAATCCCTCAGGTTGTTGTTCAGGGAATCCATCTGTATCTTCCTCCCTGGAATGCATTAACCTGCACACCCACCCACACTACCCATCTGGATGACAACGAGCGAGCGTGAGACATAGACAGAAAGCAGGAGAGAGAGAGAGAGAGAGAGAGAGAGAGGGACATGGTATGCTGCCTCCTCCTACTACCGTATGTTGAGAGAGACATTAGCTGGCCAATGGTGTTACTGGTGACTGGTGGAGGAACACATTAGCATTAGCAATGTGCCTCTTAGCACGTTCCTCAGAGTGACAGAGCACTGTGGCTTCTGGGCCGGTTACCAGTTACCAGAACCAGCTGTAGAATTCATGGTTTCTATGGTCGTATTCTGTATATCTGAGTCTGCTCACTAGAAATATACTCATGTGGGGCCTTAACTTTAGGGCATTGTATATCTTCAGATAGGTGGGAGGTGGTGTACAAATTAATTATTATTGTCCTTTCCTTAATTCCTCTGAAATTAGCTTTGATTAGCTTTTATTTTATTTTATTTTATTTAATTTTATTTTTTACGTTTTGCATTAAATGCTTTTAAGGTGGAATGGGAAAGTTAGCTAGCTAGCTACTGAGACAAAACTACTAGTGATATGTTTTATGCATGTTATGAAGAATTTGACCATGAAACATCCGGTAAAATAGTGCTAATCATCACTTTGTGTTGCTATCTTACCAGTGATTCTCATACTCCTTCGTTTAAAGTGTGCATCTGAAAAATATCTGTATGAAGGTCTAACAAGCCCTATCCTTTCCCCTAACCTACCCCTCCAGCCTAACCTAACAAGAATCGGGTTAAAAAGGGTAGGGCCAAGGGGTGAAATGGGATTGGGCACAAGTGTCCAGAAGCCAAGTTGATTTTTCACTGAATTCTCAGTTTGTCCAGTAATTTAGTAAAAGTGCAGTTTGTGTGTTTTATTATCAATCTGTTTATGTTTCAATCAAATTACACAAATCATAATACAAGAACTCAGCTTTGTTTACTCTGATTTACAGTGAGATGAACTGAAGCTACCACAGTCCGCATTTAACCTGCTGTGAGAGAATTGTTTAAAAGCTGTTTTTAAGATTGTTTTAAAGCTATTTGGGCTCGATCCAGGCCAGATAATAAATGTAATGATATTCTGGTCTTAATACTGAGATGGAATACTACTAAGTACTACTAAGTCCAGCACATGTAACTATACTACTAATGTTAGATCATTGGTTCATTGGCTATTTCAATTATAACCTCAGATTTACAGAAAAAATCTATGAGAATAACAGGACATTTTTATTTTATTTCTAATTTTCAAGGCCAATTACCCAACCCACTCATTAGGACCCCAACCCCCCTCCCACTTCACTAGTGATGCCCAACACCAGGAGCGTGAAGACTAGCTCATGCCTCCTCCAATACATGTGAAGTCGGACACCGCCTCTTTTTGAGCTGCTGCTGATGCAGCACACAGCTGATGCAGATCACAGCGCACTCGGAGGAAAGCGCAGCGATTCGGTTCTGATACATCAGCTCACAGACGCAGCCTTGTGCTGATCGACATCACCCTTTGGAGTGATGAGGGAAAAGAGCATCATCTACCCATCCAGAGAGAGCAAAGCCAATTGTGCTCTCTCAGGACTCCGGTAGCCAATTGCAAGCTGCATAAACGGTGTAGTGGCAGCGCTTTAGACCACTGGACCACTCAAAGCCCACAATCATTCATTCCTGCGTGTAGCCCTGTCTTAAGATAGAGCAGAAAGAGGTCCAAAAAAAGGTTTCTGCTGGAAGATGAACCATACCAATATAATTTCCTAAATTTCCTTCGGGATAAATAAAGTATCTATCTATCTATCTATCTATCTATCTACCTATCTATCTATCTATCTATCTATCTATCTATCTATCTATCTATCTATCTATCTATGAGCACAGGACAAAAAATTAAAAACAAGAAGTAAAATGGGTGGGGCTATTTTGTTATTAAAACATATTGGGATGGGCGGGGCCACAGATGATACTGCAACAAGCCAGCAGAGGCACTAGATCTTTAGTGGCCTCACTTTTGAAAGATGTTGGCTGTCCATGTTTTCCACATGGAAGCTGTAACCAAAACTGGTGATATGAACATTAACAACCCCCCCCCCCCCCCCCCCCCCCCCCATTCACACACCCATCTCTATACACACAAACACACACACACAGACTGAGACAGTCATTAGTAAATGGGCTGATTATTCACCCTGTCTGAGATTTCTCTATTTAATGATGTTTGGCCTCTGAGACCAGGGGAACAGGGTGAACACTATGAAGAACTCCCTGTAACTGTGTGTGTGTGTGTGTACACAGGTTTGTAAAACATCATTACTGCTGAAGACGTGTGTGTGTGTGTGTGTGTGTGTGTGTGTGTTAATGTGTCATCATTACTGTAGCGCAGTCAAAAAGAAGTGTGTGTATGGGTGCGTGTGTGTGTGTGTTTGATCATAGTTGTGACTGTTAGAAAGTGGGAGGCTGAAAGAAGGTGTGGGAACACTGAGACGCTTGGCAACCGGTCATTACAGAGAATATCAAACATCCAATCATCTCTTTGTCTGGCTGTTTCTCTGTTGACGGTCACAGTCATAAGTATTAGGACACAGTTCTATGATGTCTACACACCACCTACTTCAGTGTATTGGAAATTAAGCTAAAAAAATATGACAGAATATTGTTGTATTTGCTGTTTACGAATAAAACCCATGTTGGACTTCATACTAAATGTTATTGAACAGATCCTTATGGGTCATTATGTCAGTTTTTTTTTTTTTTTTGTCAATTTCTAACAAGGAAATGCACTGTTTGTAAGTGTAAACTATACAATACTGAACTATACTACACTATCTGGCCAAAAAAAAAATGTCGCCATCAAAAAAAGATCACACACTCTTATATTTGGTTGGACCGTCTTTATCTTTGATTGCAGCAGGCGTTCACTGTGGCTTTGTTTCAATAATCTTCTGCAATGTCAAAAGATTTTTCTCAATCCAGTGTTGCTGGATTAATTTTTCACCAAGATCTTGCAGCAGCATTGATGATGGTAGAGTCTGACCAACCGCTGCACAAAGCAGCTCTTCTCCATCCAGCACATCCCAAAGATTCTCAATGAGGTTAAGATCTGGATTCTGTGGTGGCCAAAGACGTAGGAGTGGGATTGACACTGGTTTGGCATCAGCTAAATTAAATCAAAGCAAGGAAAACATTATGCGTGCAATGTCTGAATTATATACATTAGCAGAACAAGACATTACCCAAAAGTCGTTTTTATTGCAGTATATTGTCATTGTTGTGATTCATTGCTCTCATTACTGACCTCGCATGTAAAGCCAGTGTTAAATTCAGCACCCCCGCCAGGAAAAGCACCCCCTCTGAGGAGCATGCACCCACGTTTTTTTGGCTTTAATTATACTTAGAAAATGGAAATACCCAAGATATTGTTCTATGCTAGGGAAAAGAAATGTCACCTGCAGCCTCTCCCGAGAGAGGGGGGGACATTTTCTGGAGGGGGTGCTGAATTACATTACATTACATTAAATTACATTACATTACATTACATTACATTACATTACATTACATTTGGCAGACGCTTTTGTCCAAAGCGACTTACAATAGACAAGTACAAAAGTAATAGAAGTTAAAGGTAAAACATTTTTTAGATAGGGCTTAAAGGAGGTCAAAGGGAAATAAGGGGATAGAAAAGTGAAGGAGGGGAAGAAGGAAATGAGGTTAGAAGTAGTTAGTGTGTTAGAGGTGTTAAGAGAGTAAGTGCTCTTTGAAGAGCTCTGTCTTCAGGAGTTTCTTAAAGATTCTTAAAAATTCAGCACCATAGTAGCGCGTAGGCACCATCTTCTTGATAAAAGTGGGGAAAATTGCTTAGCTAACTTTAATTAGAAACACACTCCTAAGAGGGGGTGCTTTTCATGGCAGAGGTGCAGATTTCAGCACACTTTCAAAATAAAAGCTATCATAAAAGTATCATTTTTGATACCTCCCTGAATCACTCTTTCACAATTCCAGCACCATGAATCCTGATATTGTCATCTTGGAATATGCTCCTGTTCATCAGGAAAGAAAAAAATCATTGATGGAATAACCTGATCTATATTCAGTATATTCAGGTAGTCAGCTGACCTCATTCTTTCAGCACATAATGTTGCTGAACCTAAACCTGCAGACCAGCATCAATCAACCCCACATCCTTTACTTACTTACATCCAGGTGGTGTATATTATTAAACACACACACACACACACACACACACACACAAACATTTACACAGGGGAAACTACAAGCTTGTTAGTATTTTCACAAAAGCCTGAGGCACATAAAGTATTACAGAGAGTAAAAAAGGACAGCGAAGACAGTTCAGCAGCCGTTTTCATTTCTCTGTCTTTTTCCACTCCACTTTTTCTCTCCATCACCGACTTATTATTACATCCTTCTTTTTTCAGCCCCAGGAAGTGAGCCTGCTGCTCCAACCGTCATCACTTTTTATTTTTACTGTACTTTTCCCCTCCATCATTTTCACCTCCGAAACAGCCCTCTGTGACTTCCCCTCTTCAGCCTTAATAAAAAGATTACCACTGAGAGAGAGAGAGAGAGAGAGAGAGAGGGTGAGAGGAGAAGCAAAAAAAAAAAAATGGAATCATTATTATTGAATTATGGGTATACTTCCTTCCTTTCTTTCTTACTTTCTTACTCACTAAACTCTTTAACAAAAAAGATCACACCCCAAATTGTAAATAATAGCAGGTGTAATGTAATTAGACACTCAGAGCACTGTCCTACACACTGGCAAAGGTACGTTGTGATGCTCATTGCTATCTTACACCCTCACCAACAGTTTATTTCCACTTCTTGCCTTGAAACAAGTTGTATACTGGACTGTAATTTGGGCATTTTTGTTTGTGGAACAATAAATTAAATAGAGCTTTTAAATAGAGCTAATGAATAGAAATTAAAAATAAGGGACCACTTAAAAATTAGTTTCTTTGATTCTTTTTACCAAATTGAAAACCTCTGAAATGTAACCAAGAGGAAGATGGATAATCACAAGCCATCAAACCAAACTGAACTGCTTGAGTTTTTGCACCAGGAGTGAAGGCATAAAGTTATCCAAAAGCAGTGTGTAAGACTGGTGGAGGAGAACAAGCCAAGATACATGAAAACTGTGATTAAAAATCAGGGTTATTCCACCAAATATTGATTTCTGAACTCTTAAAATTTTATAAATATGAACTTATTTTCTTTGCATTATTTGAGGTCTGAAAGCTCTGCATCTTTTTTGTTATTTCAGACATTACTCATTTTCTGCAAATAAATGCTCTAAATGACATTTTATTTGGGATAAATGTTGTCTGTAGTTAATACAATAAAACAACAATGTTCATTTTATTCAAATATAATATATAAATCTATAGATAGCAAAATCATCAGAGAAACTGATTCAGAAACAGAAGCAGTCTCTTATTTTTTTTTCTAGAGCTGTATATATATATATATATATATATATATCGTTTTTTTCTGTATATCTGTAGCCACAGAGGCGGAAATATCATTCACACAACTGTCACAGAGAAAAGGAGAGAGAGAGAGAAGAGGGATGTGGCACTATCTGACGTCATATTATGTTCTTCTTCTTTTGACTGGTGTGTGTGTGTGTGTGTATGTGTGTGTGTGTTTAAAGGAGGGGCTGAGGCTGGGTCAGGAATAGATCTGGTGTTAATCACAGCTAAAGATATAATTACACACCAGTGACCGCATCACACTCCAGTCGTGATAACGGTTGGGGTGAGCACATGTATGTGTGTGTGTGTGTGTGTGTGTGTGTGTGTGTGAGGGGGCAGTAGGACACTGTAATAGTAGGTAGGTTTGACTCAGAGCAGTGTATTGTGTACGGTGTGAATGAATCAGTGTGTGAGGTGTGAGAACGGAGCTCCAGATCTTCTCCACACTCAAACCTGCTGCTGTACTGAACCCCTGCAGAGCTGAAACTATTAATAGATCAGTTCTTAATTATATCATCAATATAGATTATCGATTCTAGATTATTCCCCCAGTCTTTATTCAGATACAATTATTCATACAAACAAATAAAATTAAAGATGCTTTATAAATAGATGTAAAAACACAGGGAGTACACCTGTGTGTGTTTCCTATACAAGATATTATATAAAATAATGATCAATAAGATCAAGAAAAATGTATGTAAGAAAAAATATGGGTGTAGGGTAAATTATTTATGTATATTATTTGTTTAAGTTATAAGGTGCATTATCTTTCATCTCATCCTGAATGTTTTGTACTTATTTGTACAATTGTAATTATTACTGTCAGAATAGAAGCTACAAGACACTTCCCCTAGCATACAACCTATGTCTATATGTGTATTATAGTCAACACTATACTATTATACTATTTATACAATGCTATACTATACGATAATATACAGTAACAGTCAATTTGTTTTTTTAATATTTTTTATGTTTTTTTCTTATTTTGAAAATGAATACTGAAGTGATTCAGACTATAAAGAACCACATAAGAAATCATGTAGTAACTTAAAAGTATTCAACAAACCAAAATACTCTGTGAAGAAGCATTTAGGTGCTCTTATCTGTGAGAGCTGATGAGTGCCTGTTCAATCATAATGTTTTTGATGGTCTTTGCGACTGCACTTGACTGACCTTTGAAGAACTGACATTTCTTCTAAATGATTATATTATATAATATTATAATAGTTGTGTGTCCATACGTAAAGCACCGAAGAAGGACTCCAGCTCAGTGATAAGAGGGCTTTCAAAAAATATTAAAATGTACTTATTTTGTCGAAGTAATGACCATGTAACCCAGGCACAATTATTCATCTGGCACTTCCCATAAGAGAAATATAACATTGAATACAGTACATGAGCATCAAGATAAAAATATAGGTCTACAGCTTCAGATCTGGTGACTTAACTTCACAAATCAGTGTAAGTTGTTTAAAAAAGTTACTTTGCTATATGTGTTAATATTAATGGAGGTGATAATAATTGATTACTGTTATTGAGCTTCAGAGGTGAGTATATCGACCTGTAGCCTGCTGCTAACCCCGGCTAGCACTGCTGGAGCAGCATTAGCAGTAGCTGCTAATTGCGCTAAGATCTAGATATTTCGTCATTCAGAGTTAAGTATATCAGCCTCTAGCCTGCATGTTATGTGGTAAAACAAGCTATGTGGCATGAACCTCTAGCAAATATCACCCTGGATAGCTAATAACCCTGAACACTCAGGGTTCCTCAGTGTACAGTTGTCTAGTGCTAGCAGTTAGCTGCTAATGCTAATGCTGCTACACCTAGCCTTAGTGTAAAACTGGACATTTCAGCTTGCTGTAAATAAATGGAAGAGATTTACTCACCCATATAAACAGTTTTAAGGAGACAGACTTTTGAGAATTACAGTTTTGTTTACTTAACCATCTAGCAGAGAGACCTGCTGTTCACCCCTGTTCCTTACTAGTGTCGCAAACTGTGCCTTATCTGCGGCACCTCATAGTGTGAAAAATATGTTACTGTTATTTATGACTCCTATTGTAACCTCACAGTTAAAATAAACTATTGTCCCATATGAGAACATTGTTTTTTTATTATTGTTGCAAAAAGAGCTTTTATACATGTAAGGTCCTAGTAAACCCAAATAGCTAGAAGAAATTAAAAATTCACACTAAGCAAAAGTCTGGGTCTCAGGAGGTCAGTGTGGGGTCAAAGTGGGTGAGGTGTGTGTTCGGAAGCAAAAATCGATGTACATCTAAGAAACGTTTTATAACATCCTTCGCTTCTAGCCGGTATGGTCATACACTTCTGTATGTATGCGTTGGTGTGTGTGAGTAGGTATGTGTGTGTTTGTGTTGGTGTGTATATGCGTGTGTGTGTGTGTGTGTGTGTGTGTATGTGCTTCTGTGTGGGGAAACCCGCCCACCGCTAACTGTTATAGTTAGCCGAGGTCTCTGATGGCACGCACGACCAGCGCAGAGAAGGAGCGCGGAAGAGACGGAGGAGGAAAGAGAGAGAGAGATAAAGAGAGAGAACAGATGAATGTATCTTTCTGGATCAGAGACAGAAAGAAAAGCGGAAACGTCTTTGTGCCGGAGTCTCCTCCACACTGTCACGTAATGCTCCCCGTACGAGTGTGTGAGAGAGAGTGTGTGTAATTGTGTGTGTAATTGTGTAGGCAAATCTGGCCCAGTGTTTGTATCTTACACCATTTAAGCTGTTTTTTTTGTAGTCTGAGATCTGAGGCATTCATTCATTCAGCTCAGTGTTTGAGGAGAAGTATTCAGAATGTGTTTACGTCAGTGCAGCGCGGGGATTAGTGAACTAGGCCGATCGGTTAAACGCAGAGCATGTAAACACTAATTCCTACAGTTCCTCGGGCTAAAATCACTTTAATTGCGCAAATAAAATTGTTTATTCAGCATTTTAAGTTGTTGTTTGATGTATAAATAGTAAGTGTGCGACTTCAGCTGGGTAAAAAAGCTCTGACGTGATGCTGCAAGGATATATACACACATACATATACACAACTCTGTTATTTAAGCCCAATCCCATTTCACCCCTTGGCCCTACCACTTACCCCTACCCCCTTGTTTTCAAATGTAACCATTCCGAATCTGGGCGCCGAGTGGTCCAGACTTCTAAAGCTCTGCCACTATGAGCAGGAGGTCGCAGGTTCGAACCCCAGCTAATGCAGCTTTGCCATCAAGCTGCCGGCGCTCAGAAGCACAATTGGCCTTGCTCCCTCTGGGTGGGTAGATGGCGCTCTCTCCCCACATCACTCCTAGGGTGATGTTGATCAGCACAGGGCGTCTGTGAGCTGATGTATCAGAACCGAGCCACTGCGCTGTCCTCAGAGCACGCTGGCTGCTTGGTAATGCTGCATCAGCAGCAGCCCGGGAAGAAGCGGTGGCTGGCTTCACATGTATCGGAGGAAACATGTGTTAGTCTTCACCCTCCTGGTGTGTTGGGGCCTAATGCAGCTTTGCCATCAAGCTGCCGATGCTGAGAGGGAGCGAAATTGGCCCTGCACCCTGTCTCCCCACATCCCTATTAGGGTGATGTCCGCAGCACAGGGCATCTGTGAGCTGATGTATCAGAACCCAGTCGCTGCGCATTACTCCAAGTGCGCTGGCTGCTTGGCAATGCTGCATCAGCTTGTGTTAGTCTTCACTCTCCTGGTGTGTTGGGGCTTCACTAGTGATAGGGGGAGTCCTAATGAGTGGGTTGGGTAATTGGCCGTGTAAATTGGGGAGAAAATGGGAAAACAATTATTACAGTACTACATGCTGGAGCATCTGCCACTTTCAAATGGTCAAAACATTGATGAAGTAACATTGAACACTTTATTATTATCCCATGGCCTATTCTTCTTGGCTGTAGACAAAGATAGAAGGACAATCCCGCATGCTATCCATCACATTATCTTCTGAGATCACTGATAAGCTCATTTTATTATACAGTGTGTTCAAGCTCCAAACATTATGTGGAAGGCTATTTCAAAATTTGGGGGTTTTGCATAACTGGGGGTAATTGCAACAGTTTGTAACAGGAAAAGAGGTATGAAAGATGCTCATGCCCATGATGGCGTCATGCTTCAACAAATTCAAGCGACTACAATAGGAACAATACCTGTCTTTTAAGCCAGGAACCAGGGCTTTCCACACAAATCAAGCAGCACAATCAAGATTTGCTTTCAAATCATTAGCACCTGCTGTAATGATTCAGCAGATGTAGTGTGTAGTGTGTGTGTGTGTGTGCGTGTAGAGGAAGTGTGTAAGTCTGCAGCCTTGTGGTCAATGAAGAGAGGAGATCCTGTAATGGTAACTGTTTTTTTTTGAGGGATGATGAAAGCAGCTCCACTAAGTCTTAAGAAATTGATTTTTCTCATAATACTGGACATTAAAATAGCTTTAACAAATGGACAGTGACTCAAGCGACCAGCACAGGAAGTTTTAAAGTGTCTATTGATGAGCACAAAGAGAGATAATTGTCAGTGAAGAACAGAAGCCCTCGTGGATGGGGTCGTCCACAAATTCGGAAGCTTTAAATTCTCTTTCACAGAAACACAAAGGCACATTTCCGGGGATGCTCCAGACTTGCTGTGAAAGATTGTATAACCACTTACCATTTGATGGTACCAACAGAACACACACACACACACACATACACACAGCATGCATACGCATATACACAGCCGATATTGTTTAAATCAGTATTGCACTTTGCAGTGCAGCCTTCGCAGGGTGAACTGGACTAATCTAATTTGTGTCTGTGCTGAGGAGCTCTGTAGAAACAGGACTGTGTTACAGAGCACAGCTCCACACACTGTGAAGAGAGCATTCAGAAGCTCTTACATAAAACTCTGCTCAGAGAAGGCTTTTAAAGTTCTCTGTTTGCCAAAAGTATTAACTTGTCTGAATCCAAATCTCCCATTCCAGTCAGAAACAGCCCCGGAAGGCTAATTTATTGAAGTGCTGCCAAGCTTCTTACCAAATCAACCCTGACCATTATTAGACGTTCGCAGTTTGTGAGACTCGCGGACACATTCCTGCCAAATTCTTCCCTAAAGTAACATTCTTTCCTTTTTATTAATACTGCATTTGTGAGGAATTTTTAATATATATATATATATATATATATATATATATATATATGTATAAATATAAAGAGGATATTGTGATGGCACCCCTGAGGCAAAGGGTTGTGGCTCAGTGCTGTGTTGTCTGTGTGAGACTGTGTGAGGGTTTTTAAGCTGGTCAATCAGTCCAACGCGGGCCAGCTGGGACCGACCGGGGCTGCATGGCCTCGCAAGGGGCTGACCCACGTTTCCACCACCTCCTCACGTCACAATATACATCTCTGGAAAAAAAAAATTAATAGACCACTTTAAGTTTCTGAATCAGTTTCTCTGATGATTTTGCTATTTATATGTATATGTTACGGTAAAATGAACCTTGTTGTTTTATTCTATAAACTAGACAACATTTCCCCCAAATTCGAAATAAAAATAGTCATATTTACAGTATTTATTTGCAGAAAATGAGAAATGTCTGAAATAAAAAAAGATGCAGAGCTTTCAGACCTCAAATAATTGCAAAGACAAAAAAATCACAATTATAAAGTTTTAAGAAAGAGTTAAGAAAGCAATATTTGGTGGAATAACCCTGGTTTTTAATCACAGTTTTCATGCATCTTGGCATCATGTTCTCCTCCACCAGTCTTACACACTGCTTTTGGATAACTTTATGCCTTTACTCCTGGGGCAAAAATTCAAGCAGTTCAGTTTGGTTTGATGGCTTGTGATCATCCATCCATCTTTCTCTTGATTATATTGTAGAGGTTTTCAATTTGGTAAAATCAAAGAAACTCATCATTTTTAAGTGGTCTCTTATTTTTTTTTCCAGAGCTGTAATGTACAGGAGAAACATATTAATACACTCTACAGACATGAACGGAACTATTGTTGCAGGAAACACACTTTCAGTGCCCTTAAAACTGTAGCAATCTACTATAGCAAACTAATTGATTTAACTAACTTTATTGGGTTTCTTATTTTGCCAGTTTGAAAGGAACAAAAAATAAAGTGTTGTGTCCACTACATGAATTTAATCAGGAGTGTCCCAAACCTTTTCATTCTACAGAATAAAGAAAAACTGCATGTTTCAAATTATTTTAGAAATAGTCGAACAAGGTTTTCTTTAAACTATAAGGGATTCATTCCTCATAACATCTTCCGTTTTTAAAAGAGCACAGTGCTTGCTGAGAGCACTAGGTGAGTGTGACATGACCTTTAGAAAGGCTAGGAAGCTTCTCACTATGTTCTTATAAAAGGAACACCTTGACTGTGTTCATACAGCAGGTAAAAGTGGCCTGTATTTTACCATATGTAAATTTGTACCGCAGTATGAGCAGAACATCACACTGAATGTGACATTTTCAATAGCATATTGAGCCACTTCAATATGGAGTATTGAAATCTGATACATACATGAGAATTCAGGCAATTTTAGCATCAAGGAGAAGGAAAATAGGCATTAAGTAAAATGAAAAATATGGAAAAAAATGGCTGGTTTATGTACAGGCTGATAACCAGATATGACAGATACAGAAGCCAAGCAAATAATAATCTCACCGAAGATCGAAGCCGTAGTAGTGTAAACAGTCCGTGTTCGAAACCAAAAGACAGTCCAACCAAACGTCAAATCCAAAAGGGGCAAAACAAGAAACATAAACCGATAAACCAGAAAGTAGGGTCGTAACAAAAAGGCACTAGAAGAACACATGAGATACGCTTAGTATGCAACCAAAGTCGACAATACCTCGCGAAAATAGAATACATAATGCAGACTTAAATACAAAACACATGATGAGCATAACCCGGAACTTCCTCAGAACACAGGTGAATCTGAGCGTCGGAGCATAACGTGATTGGTCGAAGGAGAGCGACTGACGGTGACGTCATAAAACATGGGATTCTGGGAAATAGAGTCCGGAGGTGTGGGAAGAGATTCAGGCGGCGTGACACAGTGAGGGGATAGTGAGGTAACAGACCTCTAAAAAAATGTGGGCTGATGTCTCTTTTACAATAATATTAGAAAGCTTGTGTTACAATTGCTCAAAATTTCTAATAAAATGGCCAAGCGTAATCACAGGAAGGTATTGCTGCAGCACCAAATGAAAATAAAAGGCTTAAAAATGCACAGCACAAAACAGGAGACTTAAAAAAATTCAGAGTTAAACAGCTCAGAGTTGATTTTCACTCTCAAAGTGTGATTTTAACTCAATCAGATTTAAATGGTGTTCAGCATTGGAGTTATCTGACAGAGTTGAATATTTCAGTGTTAATCCTAATAAACCAGATAAATACTGCCCGACTCCACAGAGATTGAATTAAACTCCGCCCAAATAAACTCATTATTTGCACAATGGGTGTGTCCCCTAGATTCATGGGGTATTCCATTATATATATTTTTTTATAATAGTTGTTTACCTAGCCAACATGTTGTAGGCTATAAGAGCAAGTTACCATCTTCTGTACTGTAAATTGGGACAATGTTTTGGCAATGCACTGAGAATTGCAATGCAGGATTAAAGTGTCTTCATTAGCATGCTGTAATGCTAACACTGGATTAGCAACCCTGGTGAGCGAACCAGAATCACTGCATTAGCATGCAGTAATGCTAACACTGCGTTTGCAGCTTCGGGGAAGGGACCAGAGTCGGTTTAGTTGGCTTAACCAACATATTGTTAGAATGCCGTAATGCTAACACTGCGTTAGCATGCTACAATGCTAACACTGCATTAGCATGCTACAGTGCTAACACTGGATTAGCAACCCTGGTGAGTGAACCAGAATCACTGCTTTAGCATGCAGTAATGCTAACACTGCATTAGCGACTTCAGTGAATGGACCAGAGTCCGTTTAGTTGGTTTAACTAACGTATTGTTAGCATACTGTAATGCATTAGCATGCTGTAATGCCAACACCACATTATGTTTGTCATCTGCTTCAAAGAATCGATAGGAAAAGTACAAAAACAATCTTGCAAAAACGTTGCACTTTATTTTTAAGTAAAACTAGCACATCATTTTTTTTACAGTGTATGCATGTTGTGTTCTTACTAATAAGAGGTGCTTGTATGCGCCATGTTTTTCACTAATCTGCACACATGCAAAAAAAATTGTGACAGTTGTGACATTTGCTTTGATCTGGTTTCACTGGTGCATCCGCTTGCACTACAGTACTGCAGTGAAAGAGCTGGAGTTGAAGTAAACTGCATGTTCTAGACCTGAGCTGAGCTGGCAGGGATGCCCGGGTCACCCCGCTGTTCAGGAGTCCACGTCTCCATGGAGACAGCCGGCGATGGAGTTCCGATGGAGAGGTTCCAGCGCGCTCGGGGACGGAACGCAATTAAAGGAATGTGTGAATAAAATAATGAGAGGAGAGAGCGGCGCTGAGGCAGGAAGTGATGTTGACAGGAGGATAAACAGGTGCAGAGGACGAGTGACACTGTGACACGGAGAGAGACGAGCACAAAGCCCCGGCAGAGAGGCCAGAGCGAGGACAGGTCAACCCTCAGCCAGACAGCAGCCGAACAATGAGTCCTCACACTGCCACGGCTCAGATTTACTGTCAGCAGGTAATAAATTGCTTCAGCAGGTCAGGGGTCAGCTTGTCTTACGAGGGCAGCCTCATCCTACCTGACACCAAGACACCTGAATAAACAGGCGCACATTACAGACCTTATTCAGCAAAATACACAGAATACATACAGTTCTGGCAATAATAAAGTCATCCAAAAAATGAAGAAAAACAAACAATTTTAGATTTTCCAAGTAGCACCTCCTGCAGTGGCTTAACAGTTTGCTAGTATTTCTTAAAGGATTTGGGCAGGAGTTTGGGGCAGATTTGCTGGAAAGGCAAGAAGTGATACAGGAAGAGAAAAGGGAGAAATAAGAGAAGGAGTAAGATGGGGAGGAGGTGGGTGCAAAGTTGCAAAGTTCAACACGCAGGTAGAGAGGAGGTGACAGTGTATATAGGGTGGAGAGTGGGAGGAGTAAGGGCGTGGATTAAAATCCCAAAATTTAGTTATATTCATAACTCCACATTTGCACATCTTGGCTGTTTTTTCTCAGTCAGCTTTACGAGGTAGACACAGCTGGAATGATAAGCTTTCAGTTAACAGCTGTGCTGAACTTGTCAAAAGTTAATTACTTGAATTTCTTGTCTCTTAATGTTAATGTTTGAGAGCATCAGTAGTAAAGTAGTGAAGAGGTAGAGTTACAGGTATACAGTGAATAGCTGTATATCTGAGTAATGTTCTAATCCAGATTACAATAAAGAAAAAAATGTCTTTAAGAAATGAAGGTCAGTCAGTCAATCAATTTTGTTTTTCAAGAACTTGAAAATTATACTCAAGTACAGTCCCAAATACCTTCTGGCTCTCATCAGGACTGTCCCAGGAAAGAAAGAGCAAGAGTTCCCTCTGTTGTAAAGGATAAGTTCATCAGAGTCACCAGCGGCAGAAACCGCAAGTTAACAGCTCTCCAGATAAGAGTCACCTATTTTGGTTTGTTAAAATATATATTTTTTAATTATTCCTTATGTGTTTCTTCATAATAGTATTTACAGTACTTTAAAGCAGCGACATGTACTAATGAGACAAGCTTCTTGTCCATTTGATTTGATGTTAACAATAGATGACAAAAATATGAGAATATGTAAAGTGTGCTGTAAACACAAAAGTAAAATTTCTAAAATAAAATCAAAGTTTAAAAAAAAATCACAGGGCGTCTGTGAGCTGATGTACCAGAACGCTGGCTACTCGACAATTCTGCATCAGCAGCTCGAAAAGAAGCGGTGGCTGACTTCACATGTATCGGAGGAAGCATGTGTTAATCTTCACCCTCCTGGTGTGTTGGGGCATTACTAGTGATAGGGGGAGTCCTAATGAGTGGGTTGGGTAATTGGCCGTGCTAAATTGGGGAGAAAATGGGAAAATAAATGAGAAAAAAATTCAATTATAGAAAAACATTTAAATGTCTTAAAAGATTTGTTTAATAAACTTCAGTTAATAAATGCTGTATTTATACAGCATTTATATATTAGTTATGTTCTTATCATCAACACAGACCCCAGGTCTGCTATAGGAAAATTTGATGATAATGCGGATTGGTGTGTGTAGACATTATGAGTCTCAGGTCAGAAGTTTCTGCAGGTGAAACAAGAACATCCTGGTCATTATTTTCATAAATAATAGCTATTTAAAACAGCTGTGAGAACAGCGCTGTTTGTTTTAATAGAAGTGAAGTTGTAGGATCAGGTATGACTAATCTAGCCTCTAACCATAAACATTAGCCGGTGCTACACATGCTGCACTACCTAAAGTCTTAAAAAATCTGGAGTAAATAAAAAGTATTTTGTCTAGATGCTGCACTTTAACTCCAGTGCTCAGGGCGAGATGAGTAAATTGAACTGTAATCAGATTTGTAGGGGTAATTGAACTACTATACTGACCTCTTCTTGGCTCCTTTCTGTACTTTCTATTCTAGTGAACAAACACACTCTATTAGAAAAGCATTCACTGCAGCATTTTTATTTATTTAACTGAAACACTTTCAGTAGATTTTGTGTTAAAGGTTGGTTTACTGATAAGATTTACAAGTAAAAGTTCTCAATAAAAAAGTTTAAGATGGGTAAAATACATTGCCTGGCCAAAAAAAGGTCACACACTCTAATATCTTGTTGGACTGCCTTTAGCTTTGATTGCTTTGATGCATTCACTGTAGCATTGTTTCAATAAGCTTCTGCAATTATACAAGATTTATTTCAATCCAGTGTTGCTGCATTAATTTTTCACCAAGATCTTGCAGCAGCATTGATGATGGTAGAGTCTGACCAACCACTGCACAAAGCAGCTCTTCTCCATCCAGCACATCCCAAAGATCCTCAATGAGGTTAAGATCTGGACTCTGTGGTGAACTCTCTCAATCCATGTGTGAAAATGATGATCTCATGCTCCCTGAATCACTCTTTCACAATTCCAGCTCAATTAATCCTGATATTATCATCTTGGAATATGGCCGTTTCATCAGGGAAGAAAAAATCTATTTAAGAAATAAGCGTAGAAATAGAAATGCTGCAACAATAAAATAGCAATCTGCCAAAGTCAGAGCACACCTGGCTCTTAAAGGAAATTGCAAGTGACACTCTGATTGGTTTATTACATGTTACGCCTAAAAAAAACACACCCATTATTAATTAAGAGAATTAGCAAAAGCCTTTTGTGTGTTTTGAGCCGTGCAAAGAGTACTTTTCCTGTCGTTACGATAGCAAAGACACACTGACATGCCCTAAATCAAGTTACATCTTCCACAGTTGCTGGCTTGACTATAGATTGTTCAAATAGAGCACCAAGTGTGTGAACTATTTACAGGTTTAAAGAAGTCAATGCAAAAGTTCTTCATACCCACAGCTCTTAAAGGAGAAATCTAGTGTAAAATGGACTTTTGGTGTAGTAAAACATGATAAAAAGTACTTCAGATCTAGAAATTAACAGTTTGTCCAAACACCCTTCAGACTGCATGACACGGGGCATAATCTGCCCAGATAAATCCCTTTTTCCACCGTTATTCATCCTCAAAGTAGCTCCACACCTTCTTAATAGAATCCGGAGAGTCCTGATATTTAAGCCATTAATAACTTAAAAAGTGCACAAGATGTTAAGGTTTAGTGGTGGAGGTGGACTCAAATGCAGAGTTGTTTTTATTTATTTATTTATGTTTTATTTATGTGCTTATTTATTATTTTTATTATTTAACCAATATATTTGATAATACTTGTGTATCTGTGTGTGTGCAGATGGTGTGCTGTATCTGGGAGGGAGTGGTTGAACCGGGATTTGAACTCCCAACCTTTGGTACCGCAGACTGGTGTGCTACCACTGCACTACGTAGAGTGTGTGGCAGTGGAGAAAAAGGGCGGGAAAATCAAACAAAGGATCTGCTGCCACATGGCATGGCCAAAAACAAAGAAAATGAATTCAAACTTATAGAAACTTAAAAGAGAAAACCAAAACTTAGAAAAGCACAGATTTTTTTCTCTTTCTTTTTCGTGGCTTCGTTTAAGATCTCTTATTTTTTGTGAGCTTTTGTTTCTTTTAGGATTTGTTTTTGTTTTGTATTTTTGTAGCTTTTACTAAGACTTTTTTTCTTTCTAATCTCTTTATTTCCTTATCCACTGTTGCCTGTCACCCCTCTACAAAGGTGGGACATGAACTGAGGTTTGGCTGGGGTTTTTAAGCTGTGTTCACAGCTGAGCCTGATTTGCACTAATTACTGCTGGGGATTCTGGTACTTGGAGTTTTTTGCCCCAGATCCACCAGCTCTTCCACTGCAGTGTCCAGGCCCTCTGCTGGTGGTTGGCGGCACATGCTGCTTCCTTACACAAGAAGCTTATTAAAAACCTCTGTTTACATCCTATAACGCTAGCTTCAGCTCCAAGCGCCACCATAACTCCTGGCTCTGGCTGCTACACTATGCGGAGTCTATCTATTCTAGTCTATTCTAATCTAGTCCGGATTCTAGCAAGAAGGTGTGGAGCTACTTTGAGCTGGATAACGGTGAAAAAAAAATGTTGGGGCAAATTATTATGCCCCGTGTCACCCAGTCTGAAGGGTGTTTGAACAAACTGTTATAATTTCTGGATCTCAGAACGCTGTGGGAGAACAGAGGCGAGCTATTCATCAAAGGTAAATACTTTTTATCATGTTTTACTACAACAAAAATCCATTTTACACCGGAGTTCTCCTTTAAGAGCCCTAGGTATAAAGAACTTTTGCATTGACTTCTTTAGACCAGTAAATGGTTTACACACTTGGTGTTCTCCTTTAAGAATCTATAGTCGAGCCATCAACTGTGCAAGGTTCAGCTTGATTTAAAGCATGTCAGTATGTCTTTGCTATCGTAATGACGGGAAAAGTATTCCTTGCGTAGCTTGAAACACACAAAAGGCTTTTACTAATTCTCTAAATTAATTATGAGATATTTGGGTGTAATGTAAAATAAACCAACAAGTGTGTCACTTGCCATTCCCTTTAAGAGCCAGGTGCACGCTGACTTTGGTTGATTGCGTCTTCTTTACGAAAATTGTTCTTTTGTTGAATTACTTAGAAAACCCATTGGAGCATTTTTTTATTTTTAAGAAGCCAATACCTATTTTTACTCAGCTTTATTTTAACAGAGTGTGGAGGCAGAAGCAGGTGATTTTTGGGGCATTTTAAGATCACCCCACTCTAGCAGTTACGCGCCCAATTGTCCAAGCACTTGGCAGTGATGTCAAAGCAGGGCCATCTCACACTTCTGCAAATTACCGCTGTCCTGTCGGTAAGATCCCTCTGACTTCTTCATGCGGGGCTTTCAGAACAGCCGTGAGTCAGCACATCCCTACTGCTGAATGACAGCAGCTCTGACGGAGCCGCGCGGTCAACATGGGTGTTGTTGATAGTTAGCGCCTGATTGTCAGTGCGCTCCGTCTGACTCAGCAGCCCCTCTTTTCAAAGCTCCCTTCAGGTCTCGGCATCGTCTTTCATCATTAGTGCCTATTAACCACTCACACATCCCAGCTCAGCGCCCGGGTCGGGCTCGGGACAAGCCGCTCGCTTTTACGTCACCGAGGCTGGAATTAGGGCCGTGCTGAGACTCGGACACTGTCTATATTTATAATCATATTTCTAGAGCCTTCCTCGTCTGCTGACGCTGCAACTCAGAAACAGCAGCTGTATGTAAATGCGTAATCAGGGTTTCTGTTAACTCCGGGTCCGACGCGTTTAATTCGCCGAGCGTATGAGCACAGCGCTAACTCCAGAGCCAGAGGTGCAGCTGTGTCCGTTTGATTTGTCTGTTTACCAAAAAAAAGGCCTCAGGCCAAATTAACCAAGATGAACAGGATAAGCGGGTGAAAAAAACAAGGTGCGCCGGCTCGCTGTTTTCATTTCCTTTTGCTAATATATCAAAAATAACACTCTGTCAGCACAAACTTCCTCTACTTAAGATTATATAGTCGGTATTAATAGAATGGCCAGATCTGGTCCCATCATTACAGTAATAAACACACAGGATCTCCTTTATAGCTCTTATTTTAATATCTGAAAACTTAATATGTGCTAAAATAAGAAAAAATAAGAACAACACATGTTGTGCAAAATAGGCAAAGCTCCCACAGTAAAACTGGCCGCTGTATAATAAGCTTATTTAACACCTAGCAATCTTGGCCAATGCTGGCATATCCACACCTGCATTAGTGTTTTTTTGGGTATAAAGGAGGGTGGTACAATGGAAGCACTGGTAGGGGTCCTTCAGGATTTAGTCTAGTCTCTGTCCTCAAGGATTTTGGTGTGTTTTCCCCATGTCTGTGCAGGTTTCTTGATGTAGTTAGTAGGTACATTGGCTTCCTAGGTGTGGGTATGGGGGAGTGTAAGGATATGTGTGGTACCCTAAGATGTACTATTATACTGTGCAAGGGGTATTTCTGCCTTGCGCCCATTTATTTTAGGTAGGTCCCAGACCCACCGCAAGCCTGATTAGGAAGAAACATACAAGAAAAATCAAATAAATGAATTATATTTTACTTTGGGTGGTTGTTTCTAAATCTAATTCAAATACAATCACTTCACCTCCAATAGTACTTAAAATTTCAATAATTTAAATTGTCGGTAGTGATAAGAGCTGGTAAAGAATGTTTTTCATTTTCTGTTAAATGCAGTGTTTTCAATCGTGTTTTCTAGTTGTTTTTAGATTTTAAATGTGCAAATATGTGAAGAGTGAACAGTAAAATATATAATACTAGTAGTGCAGAATAAGGTAAACCTATATAAATATTATAATAGGGTATCTCGGAGGGTGTGTCACTTGGCCGTGGGGAGTTTCAACACGTCAAAGCCCCAGAGTCTGCTCTGTATCATAAAATTAAATGCAAACGACGCCCGCTTTAACCGGTGTTCACCGAAGAATTCACCGAAGATCCAATTTAAACCTATAGTTACTTACACAAGCTAGCTAACACTAACTAGCTGCTGTAAACAATCTCCAAGCTCCAAGTTACAAGCTCCTTCTTAGCTAGCTCTGCTGCAGCTCCATGAATACTAATTCGCGAGTTGACATAGACATGTGTGTCCTGTTTCCTGATCAACTCATTTTTCTGAGTATTTTCTTTTCTTACTTTCATATTCAGCATGCATATACAACTACTGTGTTTCACAAAGAACAAGAAAAAGTGGATTTTAGCAGAAGGAGAGTTTTAATGATTGTTCAACAACAATCAACAATTTGAATCTGAATTTCTACATGCTTTTTAAATTTGTAAATCCATTATAGTAAAAAAAGTAGAGTTAGATAATGTACAGGATACTTAAAAAAGAACATACTCAGGCTACACTCCTGGCTCACACCGATGTACGTTGTGAGGTGTTATCTTGTAAATAAGGCTGAACACTGGTACGTTAGTGGGTGCACTATTTGAAAGTTTGTACTGGAGAAATGCCATAAAAGGCATTAGCACAGTGGACATTGCAGTGGGTGGTAATGATCGGGAACGGTGGCATCTGGCTGAAATTGTCCATTCAAAGAGACAGAAATCATAACCTCCACATTTAATGCAAGAGGCCCACATCTCACATGTAGTGCATTGTTCTTTGACTTTAATGAGACTGGACACAATATATTAGTTCCTCAATATCTGTTATGCCAACAGTAATGGAACTTTTGGCAGACTGATATGTCTAATGGAAGTCAGTGTATAAAAATGTATTACAAGTCATTCATTTTGGAGCATTTCTATTAGTCCATTTATCATAAAGTTGTGAAATTATTACAATGTAAAGAGGAACTGCCAGATTCACATTATGTCCAAAAGTGTAAAACTGTAATTTCCTGTAGAATGAATAAATAATAAGCTTCTCACTTTTACCACCCAGTTCCTCCAGGTCCAGCATTCAGCGTGCTCCTCCTCGGCGTCCCCTCACAATGAGGAAATGATTCACCCACTCTGGTAATATACATTAGTAATGACCATGTGGGCATCTTAACAAACAAGGCAAGTCACGCTGAGGAGAGAGAGAGAGAGAGGTAGAGAGAGAGGTAAAGAGAGAGAGAAATGACACTGTAGGCGTGATATCATTATCTCCTTTAATAAAAACACCACGACCTCTGATATCAAGATACAAAAGCAGATAATAATCTCTCCGTCTGTCTTTCTGTCGCTCTGTCCTCACAGACACAAAGCCAGTGATACTGTAGTAAAATAAGTGGCTGGCCTCTTGCTCCTGGGACTTTCATGTTGAAGGGTGATTTCGTGGTGCAGGTTGGAGGTAATTTGATGGGGTTCATTTAGAGGTAATTACCGGTGAGATCGTGATCTCCGAACTGTAGGTGTTATAATTCTCCTGCAGTCATGAAAGGAGCACGAACACTGATGATAAAGGTAAAGAAAATGGTTCAGGTTGACTGAAGTCGATGGATGAAGTACACAGAGGTACACAGATAACAATTTCGTAGATGAAAGAGGGAAATGTAATGAGAGCAGTCATTTATAAACAGCTGAGAAGATCTGAAGGATTAAGCAAAATGCAGTTGCAAACTGCTGTGGTAAGCCCCAGGCTTTCAGTAGGCCTTAAAGAGAGAGAACTCTGGTGAAAAATGGACTTTTGGTAAAGTAAAATATAATAAAAATGACTTACTTTTGATGAATAGCACACCTTCGTTCTCCCACAGCGTTCAGAGATCCAGAAATTTTAACAGTTTGTCCAAACATTCTTTAGACTGGGTGACACGGGGCATAATTAGCCCCGATAAATCGCTTTTTCCACCGTTATTCAGGCTCAAAGTAGATCCACACCTCCTTGCTAGAATATAGAGAGCCCTGACATTTAAAGCGAGGCATTAATAACTTAAAAAGTGCACAAGAAGCTTATTTAAAACCACTGTTTACATCCTATAATGCTAGCTTCAGCTCTGTGCGCCACCATCACTGTACTGATAATGACATAGACATATATGTACATAGACTCCGCATAGAGTTGCAGTTTGAAGGGTGTTTGGACAAACTGTTAAAATTTCTGGATCTCAGAATGCTGTGGGAAAACATAGGTGTGCTATTCATCAATGGTTAGTACTTTTTATCATGTTTTACTACAACAAAAGTCAATTTTACACCAGAGCTCTCCTTTAAACCAGCAGCACAAGGTCTTTTCAATTACACCACAAGCCCATCTGCCTTGGCCTGTTAGTGCATCCATCTTTAGAAGTAATAAAATCTCCAGTTTTGGCCTCATGAACAGTTTGGTTTTGGAAAAGAGTCATTTTGAGTCTTTGAGGCTCATAGAAAGTGTTTAGTTTGAGTCTGGGTTCCCTTTCTTTGTTCTTCTCGATGCTCTACAGGAGTTTCTCATGTGGTTCTTCTCTTATTGAAATTCTCCCTTTATATCTTTTTAAGGTTCTTATATTTTCTCCTTTACAATTTCAGTTGAGTTTTGTGTCCTTTAGAGTCAATGTTTCTAACTTTAGTTCTTTGAGAGTTTCTGCATTTGCTTAATAGTCTTGTTTTTTCTTAATGTCTAATTGTCATGTTTTTAGGAAACTTCTTAAATATTTCTAATTTTGAGTCAGTGGTTCTACCTCATGTTCTTTGAACGTTGCTATTTTTTTATTCTTGCTTTCTCTTAATGGATCTTCTCCTTGGTGTTTTCTCATTTTAAATCTTGGTTCCTCTTAGCAGTTCAATCTCAGGCTCTTATCTTCTCTTATTGGAAATCTCCATTTAAATATTGGTTCTTTTCAGTGCTTCTTATATATTACCTTCTTTAAAATGTCAGTTCATCCTCATGGTCTTCAGAAAAGTTGTGCTTGATACTTTTCAGTAGATCCTCCCTATATTCGTATATATGTTCTTTTAAGAGTTTCTACATTGGAGTAGTAGTTTTTCTTAGTAGTTTATCGTCATGTTATAAAGGACATTTTTGCTTAATATTCTTGGCTTTTCTCAATGGGTTTTGAGTCTTTTTGATTCAGAGGTTCTAACTTTTGTTCTTTGAATGTTGCTATTTTTTTGAGTCTTGCTTTCTATTAGTGGATCTTTTAGAGGCTTGGTTTCTTTTGATTGATCTTCCTCATGTATTTAGTGCCTTTTTCTGGTTCTTGACAAATTTGTCTTTATATTCTAAAGAAGTTTCTCCTGTTCAGTGCTGTTTCCTGTCTGGGATTCTTCTTCGTGATCTTTGAACCTTGGTTCTTCTCAGTTTATAAAGAGGGGTTAATCTACAGTTACAGTAGATACAGAAAACACCAGTATACTCTAATGTACCCGTGCTGTGTGGAAGTCAGATTGTGGCTCTTCTACAGTATTTAATAGGTTGAATAGGTGATGATAGTCTGCATTACAAGTTCCTGTAATTGGTCCAAACAGAGAAAGTGGTTGAACCATTGTTTATTTGATCCAAATGAAGACCATGTCTTCTGATTTGGACCAAATGTTGGGCTTTTGGACTGGACCATGGTTTGCTGCATGGTTTCTTACACACCTGCTACATATGTTTAAACCTAATAGAAAAGTATAAAGGTCCGGACCAACCCCAGTAGGTCCAGACCAACCCCAGTAGGTGGGAAAGCAACCAAGGTGGATTAATTAAAAAAAACTTTATAATACACTATGTTGCTTGTTATTTTTGGTGATGATTGTCTTCACATGTTTTATTGAAAAGTCAAGAAAGTTCAGATCACTGTGACTTTTTTCTTGCTCAGCTTTAATTAGATGTACCGCTGATTCCCAGTGCAATAACTCAGTACATTGAGCATTGATCTTTGAGTGGGTTTAAAAAGGAACAGTACGACACTCTTGTCCTTCCCGTCCTCATGGCAATTCCCTCTCCTCTCCAGTGACCATTCCAGTCTGTTCCACTTCCTCTACGCTCCCGTGACCATGTGTCAATCTCTCCATGCTGGATCTGATCAGAGAAGGAGACAAGAGAGAGAAATAGAGAGAGAAAGAGATAGAGAGACATTCACAGACCAATAGACTTGCAGCAGTGTTCCAGTGCCAAGCACCCATAATGCCTTGTTTTTTTTCTGAAAGAAGAATGTGGGAGATTGGCAGGGTGTCCTCGTCCAGTCGGCCGCCCAGGGAGTGACTGTCGCGATGCGTCAGCAGTGTGTTTTTGTGTGTGTTTGTGTGTGTGTGTGGGATGCCGTGATGAACAGTGAAGTGAGGTGGTATCTTTGCGTTGGCGGGGCGCTAATTCAGTCTCAGCTTCGTCACACTGTCGTGGAATCATCCTATACATCAGCGGCCGGCCTCTCGCGCTCGCCGTCTGGACTCCCGCATGGGCCGTCCTCTCGCACATGCTCACATTTATCACAGGGGTTTTACACAGTCAAAAACAATTGACATGATGGACATTGGCTTGTTTGTGTTGTTGCCAGTGGTGGACTTTTGAAGTCCATGTTTTTTTGAAGGGAAGGGGAAAAAAATAAAAAAAATTAAAAAATAAAATAAAATAGAAGATCTGAACGAAATGCTTTATTAGAGGGTCAAATAACTGGGAAAGAGAAGAAGATTCAGTACCACAAACCCATTTTTTCCACTGGAAATTTAACCCTTTGGGACACTGTCTAGTAGGGGTCCACCTTTCTGAATTCAAAGAGCAGAAATACATCCATAGATTGGCACCAATCATGGCACAGAAGGCTCAAAAAGCACATCATCATAATACTGTATATCACAAGGAAGACCACAACTGAGGGCATTTAATCACTTTTCCCAATGAGAAGTTCAGCTGAATGGGTACTTTGTCTTTTTTGTCACTCTACGCTATTCTCTATAAGCTATATTATATCGTTGCTGTCAAGTGATAAACAAGTATCTCCAAAACAGCAACTTTACAGGAGAGAGAAAAAACCTTCTTAACTTTCAATGGATGTCAATGTAAAAAGTAAGAGTAAGAGTTTATTTCAGCTAATAATGGAGGCCTTTTGTTGGTCCATTCATCAAGAGATTTTAACATAGTGTGAGGAAGAGTTTGTGTGTTCAAATTATGCAGAAAACAAAAAATCGTCAAAAATGGAGATCACTCTCAATTTATATGTAGTTCCTTGTAGGGATTCTTCTATTTGAAACTGTGCAGGAACCCTTTAAGATTCTCTAAGGAACCTTCAAATAAGTGCTTGAAGTGCTTCAAGGAACATTTTTGTCTAAAAATCTTTTCTTAATGGTTCCTCAAAGCACCTTAAGGAGCTCCTCCCCACAGTTTTAAACCCATAAGTGTTCCTCAAGAAACGTATACTTTTAACTGTGTAGGGAACACATTAGTGACAGCTTTTCAAACACTGGGGAACAACATTGACAGTACCAGTCAAAAAATTGGACATCTCTTCTCATTCAATGTGTTTTATTTTATTTTATTATGATTTTTTTACATTGTAAAACAGGCTGGTGATCATTCCACATTCTGACCTTGATTTTGTTGCAGAATTCCATCTGTTAGATACTTACACCAATGCTCCACAGTTTAGTATAATGTCTTCCCTGGACAGTAGAGACAGTTACTCCAACAAAGTCAGAATAAATGTTTTTTTTTTAACACTCCTGATTGAGAAACGATAAATGAACAGCTGTCCCAGCAATTTTTTATACATTGTGTGTTTTGCGCACTGTAACTTATTTGTTACAGATGAAAATAAAAAGTAATCAAAGTAATATTTATTAAAAATTAAATAAATGTTTCATCATAATGTTTAACACCATGGTACATAATTGAATACCGCTTTCTTTTTTTATTATTTGAATAAAATGCATTTATTGGATGTATTCATCCATTAATATATTTTAGTACCACTTAAAATAAGACTACCTTTATAAAGGGTTTATAAATGGTTTACAATTAGTTTATTAATGGTTACTAATTAGGTTGTAAATGCCTTAAAAATCTCTAATAATCAGTTATAACACATACGTAGAAAGGGCAACAATATAGATGGCTGTGGGTTCACTGTTTGGCAAACAACAGGTCTACGTACCTTTCTACGTATGTGTTATAACTGATTATTAACGATTTTTAAGGCATTTACCACCTAATTAATAACCATTAATAAACTAATTCTAAACCATTTATTAACACTTTATAAAGGTAGTCTTATTTTGTTTTCTTTCACTTTGTTTGTTCACATTGTTCAAATAAGATTTGAATTAATTAAAGGAAATGTATTTAATTAATTAATAAAAAATCTTTTTCGCTGTTCTCTCTTTTTATGTGTCTCTCAGTAGGTGTGTGTGTGTGTGTGTGTGTGTGGGTGTGTGCTATAGAAAGTAAATGGAGGATACCTGTGATTCACATAATGCTCCATTCACACATCCAGGTTTAAATCTAGCAGAACACCTTCAGCACCGAGTGAAGACTCCATCTGGAGGTGTGAGAGTTATTACAAGGTGCCAGCCCCTCGATGTGCACACACACACACACACAGAAAGTGCATATATACAGTATCAGTCAAAAAGAATACACCTTCATTTCAATGTTTTTTTTTGCATTCTTTGAAAGTGTTCTGCATTGTAGATTAATACTAAAGTCATCCAAATTAAGAAGAAAAAAAACATATGAAATTATTTATTTAAAAAAAAGTGCTAAAACAAACAAGAATATGTTTTATATTTTAGGTTCTTTAAATGGCGTTCAGTTAACAGCTGTGCTGAACTCGTCAAGAGTTAATTACTTGAATTTCTTGTTCCTTAATATTAATGTTTGAGAGCATCAGTTGTAAAGTAGTGAAGAGGTAGAGTTACAGGTATACAGTGAATAGTGAATATTTGAGTAATGTTCTAATTCATATTATGAGAAGCAAGAACTACTCAACTTAATTAAAGAAAAAAAATAGTTTAAAAAAAATGAAGGTCAGTCACCACAAAGACCGTCACAAATGTTATGATGAAACTGGCACTCATCAGGACCGGCCCAGGAAAGGAGGAGCAAGATTACCTCTGTTAACAGCTCCCCAGATAAGAGCACCTAAATGCTTCTTCACAGAGTATTTTGGTTTGTTTAACACTTTTAATTTACTACATGTTTCTATGATATACTACATGATATACTTCAGTATAAAATAATAAAAGCATTGTTTGAGAAAGTGTGTCTGGTACTGTATTTGATATAAAGTGTCTGTGTATTTGTGTGTGTGTTTAGTGCAGTGGCGTGCAGTGAATATAGTGGGTACCCCTTCTGCAACCACCTGAAAAACACAGACTAATGCTTTGAATTAGTTGCAGTTTTTTTTTTTATTTTAGGTAATTTATAAAATAAATTCTTACACTTACAATAACTACAGTCATATGAAAAAAATTGGGCACCCCTATTAATCTTAATCATTTTTAGTTCTAAATTTGCAACAGCCATTTCAAGTTGGTATATATACAGCGCACTTTGCACAAGGAGAAGCTGTATGGGAGAGTGATGCGAAAGAAGCCATTTCTGCAAGCACGCCACAAACAGAGTCGCCTGAGGTGTGCTTTTGCTTTTGCATACCTCAGGCGGCTCTGTTTGTGGCGTGCTTGCAGAAATGGCTTCTTTCGCATCACTCTCCCATACAGCTTCTCCTTGTGTAAAGTGCGCTGTATTGTTGACCGATGCACAGTGACACCATCTGCAGCAAGATGATGCTGCAGCTCTTTGGAGGTGGTCTGTGGATTGTCCTTGACTGTTCTCACCATTCTTCTTCTCTGCCTTTCTGATATTTTTCTTGGCCTGCCACTTCTGGGTTTAACAAGAACTGTCCCTGTGGTCTTCCATTTCCTTACTATGTTCCTCACAGTGGAAACTGACAGGTTAAATCTCTGAGACAACTTTTTTTATCCTTCCCCTGAACAACTATGTTGAACAATCTTTGTTTTTAGATCATTTGAGAGTTGTTTTGATGAGTCCATGATGCCACTCTTCAGAGGAGATTCAAATAGGAGAACAACTTGCAATTGGCCACCTTAAATACCTTTTCTCATGATTGGATACACCTGGCTATGAAGTTCAAAGCTCAGTGGTTACCAGTGCTTCAGTAAGTCAGTAAAAAGTAGTTAGGAGTATTCAAATCAATAAAATGATAAGGGTGCCCATACTTTACCCCTTCTCTGAAGGGTTAGGAAGGCCTCACTGCACACCACTGGTTTAGTGTGTTTGTGTGTGAGTGTGTTTTATTTGTTCTAGTCCCATGCTGTGTGGTCTAAACCAATCCCAGTTGAGTGAGCTGCTCCTGCAGGGGTGATACTTCCTCTTTCTAAGAAAAGACAGAGAGCTGTATTTGTATCTTTATCACTTCACACTATAAATACAGAGCTGCACACTTTCTGAATGAAGAGAGAAATTAAGAGGTGAGCACAAAACTGCGGAGGAGATCTAGCACCTCCCCACTGATGATTTTAGCTTCTTTATCTGAGAAACACAGTGGCTCACGACCACAGAGTTCTGAATAGCTGGCAGTATCCCGCACGCTAGACTGCGAATGACGCACGTCGGCCAACAGCTCATATACTAATATGGTGCTTTCTTTCAGCGCGTAATTTAGGATTCCAGTGAAGTGTGAAATGTTATGTTTGCAGGGTTTGTTTTTCAGCTGGTTCAGAACGCAGAGAGCCACGCAGGCTTTATTTATCTGGGCCGTGGTGGTAGCGGGGGGTGGTGTTTGGATGTTCTGTTTTTTATTTAATTTGTATTAAATGAATGTCTAATGTGAGGATGTTTTCAGTCACCACCTGCTGTCCTCTCTTCAGCTTCACTGAGCTGCAGCTCTTCCCTCCATTCAGAATAATTTACCGCTCTAGTGAAAAACAAGCTTTAATGTACTTAAGGTCAGTGAGATTTCATATGTACTTTATAACTTATGAACATACAGGGTTTGGACATTGAAACTAAAACACCTGTCATTTTAGTGTGGGAGGTTTCATGTCTAAATTGGAGCAGCCTGGTGTTCAATCTTCATTAATTACACATTGCACCAGTAAGAGCAGAGTGTGAAGGTTCAGTTAGCATGGTAAGAGCACAGTTCTGCTCAAAATATTGCAATGCACACAACATTATGGGTGACATACCAGAGTTCAAAAGAGGACAAATTGTTGGTGCACGTCTTGCTGGAGCATCTGTGACCAAGACAGCAAGTCTTTGTGATGCATCAAGAGCCACGGTATCCAGGGTAATGTCAGCATACCACCAAGAAGGACCAACCACATCCAACAGGACTAACTGTGGATGCTGTAAGAGGAAGCTGTCTGAAAGGGATGTTCGGGTGCTAACCCGGATTGTATCCAAAAAACATAAAACCACGGCTGATCAAATCACGGCAGAATTCAATGTGCACCTCAACTCTCCTGTTTCCACCAGAACTGTCCGTCACCACAATAAATTATTGTGGTCTAAAACCAGGTGTTTCAGTTTCATTGTCCAACGCCTGTATATGTATAATATATTGTATACACTGTGAAAAAGATCACACACTCTAATATTTGGTTGGACCCCCTTTATCTTTGATTGCAGCACATATTCACTGTGGAATTGTTTCAGTAAGCTTCTGTAATGTCACAAGATTTATTTCAATCCTGTGTTGCATTAATTTATGATAGTAGAGTCTGACCTCTGTCCTGGTGAAAAAAAATATCCTTAATTGTACTTAAAACATATTGAGAATGCTGTAAATATACTAAGAGATTTATGTACTTAAAATATATTAAAAATACATTAATGTTCATACCTTTTTAACAAGCACAATATAGTGTATTTTAAATAAATAGACTACTATGAAGTACACTTTTAGTTTAAAGTAATTCAATATACTTATTTCCAAATATACTTTTGTACATTTTTAGCAAAGTGTGTTAAAAGCAGCTGTTACAGTACTTTACCTAAAGTGCAATGTATCGTGTAACTTTTCAGAGAGTAAATTGAATTACTACTAATGTAAAAAAAATTAAAGTAAATTTGTAACATGTTAAAATTTGTATTACAGTATATTAAAATATATTTTATACCCAACGAAGTATCATACCAGAAGTGTGCTACTTACAAAATACAGGAACAAGAAGCATATTTATACTCTAATGTAAATAGATCACATATATTTAACATCAATTCTATGTACATTCCTAATAAACTCGGTGTATAATAGTGATACAGTTGTAATATATAATGAAATGTATTATAATTTTACTGTAAGCATATTTAAAATATTCGGTTACATACATGAAGTAATATGTTTAAATTTGACTTATATAACTATATTTAAAATAGTTTCATTTTAGCACAGTTAAGTACACTGAGCACAATTTAAGTAAGTAAGACTTTTGTACTATTTTTATACTGTAATTAAAGTATAATAAGTACAAAAAAAGCTTGTGGTTTTAGTGTCAGAGCTGAAAGCGAGGTGTTGGTGGTGAGAAGTCATTTAGCTTCGTTCAGGACGTGAGGAGAGTCGATATCAACAGTGAGAGTCCATTCAGAGCTGCACTCGTCCAAGTCCAAGGATGAAGAGAGAGAGAGAACGGAGCCAGAAGAGATGTGTTATCTCCAGCTCTAAAGCCTTGCTTTGATGGTTGTCTGATTTCCTGTCTGTCTGAACAAGCGGACCAATTCCTCAAACACTTAAGTGGCCCGGTACCACATAAGAGTGAGTGTGTGTAGATTTGTGTGTTTACATATTTTGATTAAAAGCATGTCCATGCAAAAGTCACACAGGAAATAGGTCTGTGTTTATTTATTAGAGCATATCTCCATGATCTAAAAGTCAACAAGAACATATTGTCCATTTCATTCTCATTGCTTTCCCAAAAACACTGCATTACTAGAACAGAATCAGTAACACTGTTATTTAAAGGCTTATAAAGGTTAAAAGGTCAGATAGTATAGCTCTGTTCACTTACACATATAAAACACTTTCAACACAATAGAAGAATAAGACCCACAGACTGTTGTATGAATGGAATTTCTTGTAGCACTAACCCATTCAGCACCCATTCATGGATAAAGTCCCGCCCTCCAGCAAAAACAGCCAATCAGCTTGTTGCTAGTGCAGAGAGTGGAGGAGAGACAGCATTTGGGCATGGAGGCACCTCTTGCTGTGGAGATCTGCGCAGTTGCAGTAGCCATTACAATATTTTTTTATTTTATTTTATTTTTTTGTGAAATTCTGAGCCAAACTGTTCAAGCTGTAATAATTTACATACTGAATATCATTATTGCATTCACTCCTTACCACTAGATTCAAGATTCAAAGATTCAAAGAGTTTATTGTCATGTGCACAGTAAACAAGTTTCCTCTTACAATGAAATGCTTTCTTTGCTCCTTGCCAAGTATGCTGCATAAAGATAAAAGTAGAAAATATACAATAAAGAAATAAATAAACTAACTAAATATAAATATTAAATTTGTGTTTAAATATGTACATGAAAACAGTAATGTGTTATGGATATTATTTACAAGTAAGTACATGTTAAGTAAGTACATCTCTGCACCTTATCCTCACTATACACTTTATTTTACTGTATCGGTACTGCCCTGTTCTGTCACTGTCTTTAAATGGTCTCGTCCTTGTATTTATTGTATTTATTGTTATTTAGTGTTATAATTTTATAATTTTATGTTGCACTGTCCTCACTCCTGCACTTTATGTCGTCTATTGTATTGTGGTTCTATGTTGCACCATGGTTCAGGAGGAACATAACTTCATTACACTGTGTACCTGTACTCAGATTTAATGACAATAAAAGCCTCTTGACTTGACTTGACTTGACTTGATGTTATCTACAGCAGTGGAATATGAAAATAGTGCAAAAAGTTCAGAAGTGCAATTCTAACATTTTTGCAGTAAAGTGAGCATGTGCCTCTGAGAAATGTTCTTGACATGTAAAAGTGTAGAGAGTAAGGTGAATGGTTATTTCTGAGGGAGGTTCAAGAGTCTGGTAGCAGTGGGGAAGAACCTGTTCTTTAGCCTGGAGGTTTTGCATTTCACACTTCTGTACCTCTGTCCTGAAGGCAGAAGAGTGAACAGTCCATGCTGGGGGTGGGTATAGTCTTTGAGGATGGAGGCAGCTCTCCTAAGGACTCTCTGGTGGTAGATGTTCTGCAGAGAGGGCAGTGGAGTCCTGATTATTTTCTCCGCAGTCTTTACCGCTAGTTAATTATCTTCTTGGTGCATTTTCTTTTTGTCAAATCAAAAAAGTGCAATTTGAAGGTAGTTTTAGACAAGCTTTCACACTCACACATTTTATTTAACAAAAACATAAATCCAGTGAAAGGTTCTTTAGGCCAGCAAATGTGGTTTCTAGTTCCAGTGGCCTCCTCGCTCCAATGAACCCTTTTTGGAACTATTTTTTACCAGATGTAGTATTGTTTACACACTGTCTGCCCTTAGGTGTGTGTTCCACCTTTCTGTACCTGCCTGCTCTATATAACAGCCTCACCTTTAATCTGCTCCCTGCAACCTGTTACTCTAATCACCCTTCCACACACACACACACACACTTCCTATTATATACCACTTTATTCTTAGGCCCTGCTACAGTAAACACTCTGTTTGTGTTGGGGCCATTTTACCGCCATTAAAAGCGACATACTGTTTTGTTTCCTGTTTTGGTGGCGCATTCAGAAGGTGATTGAGGATGGAAAATAAAGATGACTAAACTTAGAGACGCTACTTTATTTGGACACGATGTTTACCTCGGCTGTGGGGAGGACTCAGAGGATGGAAAATCAATAAGATAATTATTATAGTGTGGTATTGGAGGGACAACAAATAAATGATCAAATCATAACACTGATGTCGTAACATGTTGTGGGGAAAAAAGGGCTTCTCTAAACAGCCCTGAAAATGCCACTGACCAAAATTTGAGCAACTAAGCAACTAACTAACTTCTATGGTCTGAATCAGTTAATGAGATCATTTAATTGGAGCGTTTCTCCCTCAGTTTGGTTTGGTTTCACACAGGCACAAACCTAAATGCACCAAAATACGACCAATACATCATGCGAGCACATTCTCTCCTCTGATTGGTCAGCAGTGTTGGGAGTAACGGCGTTGAAATTAATGGCGTTACTAATGCCGTTACTTTTTTTTCAGTAACGAGTAATCTAACTAATTACTCTGACTGTAACTATAACGCCGTTACCATTTCCGACACCCCATTACTGCACGTTACTTTAGCCGCTCAATGAACTTTTTTTTTTTGTAACTTCGCTTTGCCCTGGCTAACCCCTCCTCTTTCCGGTGAACTTGAGCTTCTGGCCGCTGTGCCTGTAGGTTTACGTGGTTTGGCGTGGTGAAGTGAGGCACAATTGTGACGATTTGCACTGATTTTGAAACTGCTCATTGTAGACATTTGCTCGTGACACTGCAATTGTGGGTTTCTTACCAGGTGATGAAAATGTTCATAAGGAGAATCGGTGTCTGTCTCCGTGCCATCACTTCCACTAGCCATTTTTTTTATTGCAGCGCTTTCTCTCGCACTTCTCTCTCTCTCTCTATCTCTCGCCCTCGCGCTTCACGCTTTCCGCATCGTTGCTCCTCTCTCTCTCTCTCTCTCTCTCTCTCGCGTGCGCGCTTCGCGCTCTCCACCTCGGTCATTAGCTTATTGTTTTTGTCCATTATTTTGTTTTGTTTATATATACATATTTCCTTTGAGTGTGGGTTGGTTTGTTTAATTTAATCCCCAGATGCTTTTTTCCGTTTTTTTTCCATTTTTTTCAGTATTACAAGTTTTAGTAATTTTCTTTGGTTCTGTGGAGAATTTCGTTTTATTTTTAGATTATATTTTTGTCAACATTTTGGGTTTATTTTCGTTTGTTATTTTTCTAATAATAGTAGTAAATACATAATTGATTTTCTTTTTTTTTATGAGCGAATAACACAAGTAAAGCGATAGTTATTATTACTGGTAACTAGTTACTTTTATAGTGGAGTAACTCCGTTACTTTTTTGGAGAAGTAACGAGTAACTATAACTAATTACTTTTTCAAAGTAACGTGCCCAACACTGTTGGTCAGTGCTGTCTGACGCAGAAGCAAGAAAGTAAATATAGAAGATTCTGTGTTCCAGTGCATATATCTGTGCAGTTAAAGCTGCTTTAACACTCAACGCTGAAATGCTTTTAAACACAGTGTTTTTTTTTATGTGATGTGCAGCACAGAAGTACACATAGTAAATGGAGTCATGCAGCTGTTTTGTGTGTTTGTCTGAATTTGCACATCTGATTCAGCAATGGGTACAACTTAACCCTTTCAGACCTGAATTATCTCCAGTGACAAAAATGTAAGAATGCTGTTTTCTGTTTGTAATGCACAGAAAAAAGTAGACTTTAACATCTATTTCAGTAAATAAATTCAATGAACTATTACATATAACATTTCTTTTTATTTCCATTGCATTGTAAGCCTTTTCATTTCATAAACTATACCAAAGTAGTAATAAAACATGATTAAAAAGTGCTCTAAATCACATTAAATTAGTAAACTGTAGCTGTTACTGTTTCATTGGATTATAAACTTGTTCATTGGCTTGTTCATGGTCTATTCTGATGGACAACAGCTCTCAAATAGTGTTAATACTGTTATGTGCAACAAAATATTTTAATAATTGTTAATAAAAAAAAACATAATGTCCATTGTAATAGTCGCAGTTAAGTTAATGCAGGTGAATGCTTTTTTTTTTTTTTTTTTTTTTTTTGGTGTATAAGTATTTTACATCAACTAGTAAATACAGTTATTTTGCAAGAACATGACTCAGCCAATCATATTTCAGCTCCGGCAGCTTTGCCTGTGAAAAGGTAACTCTGTTACCTTTACTTGCTCTGAAATGTCAAAATATCATCAGCATTAACACGGTTTTCCCACACACTGACCCTGCTGGAGTGCGAGCCTCAGGGACTCAGGGCTGGATTTGATATTATCCCACCACACGTGGCTTCACTTGACACTCCTGCTAGTCTGCTAATCACTGCGCTGTCTGGAGTGGGCTGTGGGATAATTGCCTGAAAGCGTGCTCTGGCTCAGAGTGCTTCCCTTAGCTATTAGTGCTCTGACTGACAGCAGCTACTGTCATCCTATTAGAGCAGAATGGAGCTGAGAAGCATCAACGGAGATTATTTTATATATATATATATATATATATATATATATATATATATATATATATATATATATATATATATATATATATATATACGTTTGTGTAGGATTATTGTGTGAAGTAATAAAACACTAGAGTGGGAGTTGGATTCATCGCATCTAGCGGTTAAACATCAGCAAACACTACAGCCATTCACTTAAACAAATCTTACAGTGTTTAGAGGTAGAAAGGCGGGGTCAGATTGCCACATAGGATTCCCCCTTTTCTGGCCTTCAGCCAACCAGTAGGTTGTGATTGATCCAGTTGACTAAGGATTACAGCTTAGATTCTCTGCCCGAACCCGACCTGACCCGAGGCCCGACCCGAAATCGGGTCGGTTCGGGCCGAGATTTCCCACCTCATTCCTCGGGCCGGTTCGGGTCGGGCTTCAGAAAATAGTCTGAGATGTAGGCATCTGTTTTTTAATTATATTTTTATTTTTAAATAAAGCTCTGGTGTGATAATCACAATGTTGCTAAGTAACCAATCATTATTGTTAATGAAAAAGAACCAAATAACGAAAACTGAAAGTGAAAAAAAATAATTTATTTATAAGTGGTGTCTTCACTACCGCAGTTCTACAGCGGAGGGTGTTGTGCCGATTCTGTCTGCGAAGCGGGAGTCGGATTCAGCAGGGAGTCGGATTTGGCACAACAGCGGCGGCACCCCGCGGTCCATGGTGTTAGTTGTAAGCGCTCATGCTAGCCGCAAAATACGCCAGAAAACACTGAGGGAGCTGCAGAATTCTGTATGGGACTAGAATATGAGCACAAGGAGATAAAAGAGAAACAGGAGATACAGTATGTGAGAACCTTTACCTGTGAGTAGCTCATACACCAGAACAACCAAATCTCTCCCTCTCTCTCTCTCTCTCTCTCTCTTTTTCTCTCTTTCTCTCGCACGTGAACTCCTCAGCGTTTGACCTGCAGCACTGTGTTTAGCTGTTCTTAAAAATCATTTTAATTAAATAATAGTTCTATGCTTCTCTGCTTCTATGTTACAGTGTTATTAACATAATTCTGATCATATTTCGCTCATTCAAACAGCCCGAAAACAGCCAGTTTATGGGGCGGGTCGGGCTCGGGCTCATAATGGCAGTTTATGGTTCGGGTTGGGACGGGCTCGGGCAAAACGTGCACGGGCTCGGGCTGGGTCGGGTCAGATTTTTTGGGCCCGATCTAAGCTCTACTAAGGAGGCGCTCCAGTTTGAATCACGTCATCAGCAGCCAGAGTCAGAGAGAGATAGCAATTGGCTATTCTCTTTTTGGTTTTAGATGACGTGCTCTCCCACAGGCGTCTGTTATCTTATGCATCAAAGTTGGGGATGCAGTGCTTTCTTGCTACCTAAGTGCATTAGCTACCTAGCAATGCTGCGTCAGTGGCAGTTCTAAAAGAGGTGGGGTCTGAATTCACATGTGTCAGACAAGACATTTTGCTAGTGATAGAGGAAGTTCATATGAACAGGGATTGGGTAATTGACCTGACAAAATTGGGAAGAAATTGGTTAAAATAATAAAATGTGTTAGAAATAAATAAATGAATTAATAAATAAGCCTTGTCTTGTGGACAAAGGGTTTTGAAAAAAGAAAAACACTCTCCTCTATGTTCATCGCGCTGTGCGTTCCAAATACTAGGCGGCAGTTGAGGTAGTATGGGTCCTCAGTAGGCTCCTCCTCCTTCATAATGATGTTATGCACAAACATCAGATGGTGACACTTCAGCATTAAACTCATTTGCCTATTCATTCCTCCACAATAATATATCATTTTTTTTATATATATATTTCAAAATTAAATCTAAACCAAAGTCTTTGTTTCCCACAATTTTTGCCAAAATTTTCAATGGATACATAAGTTGCGTCTTTAAAGAACATTGCCCAGAACATTGGTCGAATTTCTCAGCTGTATATGAATAAAAAAGGAGTGGCATATGGTGTATATGTGGCAAAAAGGAGGTCAAAGTAGGAATTCCAACCCTTTGTCAATGCCACCAGTCCATCACAAATTATTTTCACCTGAGACTCATAGCAAGTTCACACTGTGGGTGCTAAAAACTGTCTAATTGATAAAACTCATTCATTTTATTGACTGTTAATTTCAACTCTTTTACACCGGCAACATTTCTTCAACAAGAAAACCTCTGTATCAGCTGTATCATCAGGATGTACAGTATCACAGGCCAGTAGGGAGGGACGAGGTGGAGAAATCGTGCTGGGGTGTGGTACAAGCAACTAAACATAGTGTGACACTCCCTCAGAATAAGCAGAATAACAGCATGTACAGAACTTTCTGCAGTTCCATACCAGCAGTGTGCATTAACGACATTAGCTTCAGCAGTATTGATCTGCATCGTGAAGGCCTGTGGTCTCCAGCCGTCCCTCTGGAGAGCTACCGTTTTTTCTTTTTCAGCTCATTCAGCCAATCAAACACTTCTGAAGGCAGTAATTACAGTATTTGGATGAAGAGGGGTTGATTAGGATCAGATCTTACGTCTATAATAGGGTGACCATAATTTTATTTAGGTAAACCAGGACACCTGGTTTTTAATATCGTGGGGGGCGTTTGTGGGAGTGGATGGAGACATGCGTTTTAAAATCGTCATGGGGGGTGGAGAGATGCGTTTTTAAATCGTTTGCGGCCCTATGCGTTGTATAGGCTGCATACCCCCTTTTTGCGCCACTGTGGTCCAATGAAGGTAATTTAAAAAGCAGGACATTTCCTCACTTTTTGAAAAAAAAAAACCCAGGACGCTCAGGACAGTACGTGAAATACGGACATGTCCCGGGAAATACGGACGTTTGGTCACCCTAATCTATAAGATTGTAGCTCCCCAGAAGCTGGAAAGACTGAAATCCAGCACCAGCCTTAACCAGTTTTTACCCTAAAGAGTGCAAGTGCTTCATGCGTCACTCATCACGGTCATGTTGACATCTGTAATTGTGTTGTGCTATTCTGGGCTTGAAATACTGCACTCACTGTCAGATCATTACGTATTGCTTCACTAAAAATGTGCTTTTAATCTCAGACTGCGCCGTTTCTTTCAGAGGCAGGTCAGCAGAAGCAGTGATGAAGTGGTTGGTCATTTCATAGTGAACCTCAGCGCAGTTTTTCCTCAAGATGAAATAAAAAACAGATCAACAAACTGTTCCGATTTGCTGAACCCTTCCAAGAATAACGTGTCCTATTTGACACGGGAGAAAAAAAGACTTTCCCAGTAAACATTATAGCTAATGTTTCTTCACCTACACAGAAAAATGACAATTTTCCTTTCAGAGCTCCAGCATTACAATAAGCTTCATAGCATTATTAGTAGACTTCCCTGATTCTGCTGAACATGCGCCGCTATGGTGTTCCAGCTCCCCCAGTCACTGATTGTTTCCACCTGGCCTGTCTAGTATAAATACTCTTCAATTTTCCTGTAGAGTACTGAATCTACTTATCTATCTCTTCTACAACACATTTCCTTTGTTTATTGCCTTTTTGTTACCAACTTGTTTTTGACCATTGTTTTTGCCCTGTACAGCTTGTGTCTTTCAGCTGGAAAACAGCCAGCTTATGAAGGGGTTGTAAAAAAAATCTATCTATTAATTTTATTTGTATATTTAGTGAAAAAATTAACATAAATGTGAATTGGGAGGGTTTATTGGGATTATTATTATGGGATCTGGGCATCAGAATAACTGCAATCAGAACTGGCAGAGGAATCAACCAATCACATTTTAATTTACAGTGGATGGGAACATTTCTTTGCCACTCTAGGTGTCACAGCTTATCCTGTATCTGTCTTGTGTTTTTTCCTCTTCTGGTTCCATGTGCTTCTGCCTTCTGTTTTTCTGTCTTGTGCTCCCAGCCATGTGTTGTTTTTAAGCACATGGCCTTGTTTTGTTACTGTTCTGTCTCTGCCCTAGCCCCGCCCCCTTGTTACTAGTCCTAGGTCTTCTTCACCCTCCTTGTGTATTTAAGCCCCTTTGTTTCAGTGTTTCGTGTGGACTCTGTTCGTGCTGCTTGTTTTTTTGGTTCTTATTTAGTTAGTTAACTTTAATCTCTTAGGTCTTCTTATTTTTGTTTCCTTAATCTAGTTTTCTTTGTTTGGTTTTCCTTGTTTTTTGTAGTTTAGTTTACTATGTCTTGTTTATTTTATTTTTTTTTATTTTTCTGCCAGTTTTGGTTTTGTTTATCTTGTTTGTTTAATAAATTTAATACCTGCAATTACGTCCATCTTTTTACTCTTTCCGTTTGTGACAACAGGCTTCCAGGCTTGCCGGAAGCACTATATACTGACACTGTCAGTCTGCCTGCTCTGGACTCTGAACTACTCAAAGACTCCAATTCCCTGCATGCACTCACTCCGGATTTCTCTTCAGGACTCTGCTGAGCACGTGATGCTCTGGCGTTCCCACTCTCCCGGTTACTGATTGTTTCCACCTGGCGTGTCTTGTATAAATACCCCACAGTTTGCTCTGTTCTCTGCTAAGTATTAAATCTAGTTCTAGAACACATTTGCCTTGTTTATTGCCTTTATTACCTACTTGTTTTTGTTTCAGACTCTCGATTTTGCCTTCACTTTGTCTTGTTTATTTGTTTTTTTCCTTTCTCTACCTGTGTTTGCTTTCAGTTTTGTTTTGTTTAATAACTTGTTTGTTTAATAAATGTAATACCTGCAATTACCTGCAATTACTGACAAAAAATATCTGCAACCAGATAGACATCATCATCTTAAGAGCCATGGCCAGCTGCATCGAGAGACCTATCCCCTATTAAAAAAGCTCTGTAGTCCTTTTTCAAAGTTTTTGTATAAGCTTTTCATTAAGTAAAGTTGCTTACTTAATGTATTCCCCTGTATAACAAATGGCTTTGGAAATTTAAACAACAGTCTGCCTCAGATAATTACAAATGATTACTTCCAAACAAGCTTGTAAACCACCAATCACCGTAGTTGGTTCATTTTAATCAACTAATCAATGCAGCCTCTCCAACTTAATCACTCAGTCATTAACACAGCAAACTGCAAACAGTGCCAATTTATACAGTGGCGTGAGAAAGTATTTTCCCCCTTACAGTTTTTGTTGTTTTTGCCTTTTTGTCATACCTACATTTTTCAGATTATTAAACAAACTTTAATGTCAGACAAATATAACTTTAGCAAATATAAAAAGCACTTTGAAAATGATGATTTTATTTATTAAAAAAGAAAACAAATGAATCACACTTGTTGAAAAGCTGAGTTCAATTTCACTACTAACCACAACCAGACCTGATAACTGCCAGACCTGTAGAATCAAGAAATCACTTAAATAGAACCTGTCTGACAACATGAAGCAGATAAAAGACCTCAAAAGTGCTTTTTTATATTTTATTAGAAAATTGTAAGTTAAAATTATATTTATTATATATTTAAGGTAACATACACATTTTAGTTGTGTCCCTGGGTTTGACGCAGTCCTGTTACTGTAACACATTACCCTGATCATCTAAAACATCTGGAACATTCTACAACAAATCACATCTACAACAGGAAGTGACATCAGCTGGATCTTCTGCAGATCATGGGAATACCAAAATTAGGTTCCATCATTAGTTTTTCTGTATATTTGATCTTATTGTAAATATGAATGAGGAGCTCAATCTCAACTCAATCTCTGTCCTGTTACCTGAATTAATTCTTAGATCATATTTGTTTATTTTTAAAATACAAATTTTGGGTAAATCACTAGAATGTGCTCAGTATTAGCATAGCCGCCATTTAGCTATTTTTCATGTTTTTGCTAATTCTATGATAAACACTCATTCCTGTTACTTTCATTTCTGTTACTTAAAGAGTAACATAGAAAGTAACAGGAGTGAGTTCCAGTAACAGGAATGAGTGCCAGTAACAGGAGTGAGTGCCAGTAACAGGAGTGAGTTCCAGTAACAGGAGTAAATGCCAGTAACAGGAGTAAATGCCAGTAACAGGAGTGAGTGCCAGTAACAGGAGTGAGTGCCAGTAACAGGAGTGAGTGCCAGTAACAGGAGTGAGTTCCAGTAACAGGAGTAAATGCCAGTAACAGGAGTGAGTGCCAGTAACAGGAGTGAGTTTTCAGTAACAGGAGTGAGTGTCAGTAACAGGAGTGAGTTCCAGTAACAGGAATGAGTGCCAGTAACAGAAGTGAGTTTTCAGTAACAGGAATGAGTTCCAGTAACAGGAATGAGTGCCAGTAACAGGAGTGAGTTCCAGTAACAGGAGTGAGTGCCAGTAACAGGAGTGAGTTTTCAGTAACAGGAGTGAGTGCCAGTAACAGGAGTGAGTTCCAGTAACAGGAATGAGTGCCAGTAACAGGAGTGAGTTTTCAGTAACAGGAGTGAGTGCCAGTAACAGGAGTGAGTTCCAGTAACAGGAGTGAGTTCCAGTAACAGGAGTGAGTGCCAGTAACAGGAGTGAGTTTTCAGTAACAGGAGTGAGTGCCAGTAACAGGAGTGAGTTCCAGTAACAGGAGTGAGTTTTCAGTAACAGGAGTGAGTGCCAGTAACAGGAGTGAGTTTTCAGTAACAGGAGTGAGTGCCAGTAACAGGAGGTTGTTTTTTTTTTTGCCACAAATATCAGTTATTTAAACATGCAGTTAACCACTTTTATTTAAAATAAAGACTTTCTTGAGAAAACAAATTAAGGGATTAGTGGATTTGCTTTTAAACATGCTTTTTAAATGTCACATGAGTTTTGTAACCATCTTCAGTTTGGAAACTACCTCTATAAAGGGTTAGTAAATGGTTTGCAATTAGTTTATTAATGGTTACTAATTAGCTTGCAAATGCCCTAAAAAGTCATTAATAATTAGTTATGTGGCTGTGGGTTCACTATTTGGCAAACAATAGGTCTACGTACATTTCTATGTATATGTTATAACTGATTATTAATTATTTTAAGGCATTTGCAAGCTAATTAGTAACCATTAATAAACTAAACCATTTATAAACCCTTTATGAAGGTAGTCTTATTTTAAAGTGGTACCAGTAAATCTGTGTTATATGAGTTGTATGAGTTCAAAAATATATAATACGTTTAATTTGGAGTTACAACAAATAAATGGCACCCATTCGGTGGAATGACGCAAAAAACTTTTGTTCTACCTTAATTTTTTTTAAGATCGGACACAAAATTGATTATGTTATCCGGAGCCTGCACAGTCCACCACTTACAAAGAGCAAAGAAAGAAACTTTTCTTTAGGATTTCTTGTAGCAGAAGCATAACACACACCACTTAACTCTATATAGAAATATTAATGAGGCCAATGCATAATTGGGTGAGGTGGTTTTATTCTATTTTGTTACTAATTTCTTCCAGGGTTATCACTTACGCAACTCCTCTATCCTTGAGTCAGTTCCCTATTCTGATAGTCTTACGAAATCCCAGTGCAATAGATCACCTTGTGTATCTGCAGCTAAATCTGACTGGATTTAAACAGAAATATTAGGAAACATAGATGAAAAAAAAAATGGATGAACCGGTTCTTCTCCTTAATAGATAGTAGAAGTACTCTCTACTACTGTACACAAGCTACTCTGTTCTCTTCTCTATCATTTAGGATTCTTTATGCCTTCTTTAAACCTGCTCATCATTATCCAATCCACGTTCATGTTTGCAAATAATCAATAATGAATTTCTAGTGTGTTGTATTGTGGCCTTGTGCCAAACGAAGCCAAGATTGCTACCTTGAGCCACATTCTGGAGATGACGGACAGCCGCACCTGTTTGAAATATTATTTAACCTCTGATTAATATGTTTTAGTCATTAGTAATCTCCTGTAAAGAGCCCTTCGCACTGCAAGCACAATGCAAGAGGGGTATTTATAAAGCTGTTATAACTATTAGTTTTTGTTCAGCATTGTTTAAGAAATCATTCAGAGAACGCAGTGAGCTGGATTTATTGATCATGATGTGATTGGGCTCTTTTTTAAACTAGCAGAAAATAGGTTCTGTAAGTGTTCCCTATTTTACTGCTGGATGGAACAGTCTTACGTCTCATTCGGGACATGCACAGCCTCTCATCACGTCTAAAAATAAGCTGTAGATCATGTAAGATATCATGTAATCAAAAGTTTACTAAATTAATGCAAAATTAAATGGATCTTAGAAACTTTTGGTATAGTATAAATACAGCCTGTTGTTCTGTATCTGTATTGTTCTCTGCATACTTCAGTATTATCCTCCTTTCACCCTGTTCTTCAATACTCACAATTTTATTTTGTATTTAGTTTATTGTTGATATATTCAGACTTTCACTCCCATCGATGTATCTACAGGGGTTGGACAATGAAACTGAAACACCTGTCATTTTAGTGTGGGAGGTTTCATGGCTAAATTGGAGCAGCCTGGTGGCCAATCTTCATTAATTGCACATTGCACCAGTAAGAGCAGAGTGTGAAGGTTGAGTTAGCAGGGTAAGAACACAGTTTTGCTCAAAATATTGCAATGCACACAACATTATGGGAGACATACCAGAGTTTAAAAGAGGACAAATTGTTGGTGCACGTCTTGCTGGAGCATCTGTGACCAAGACAGCAAATCTTTGTGATCAAGTATCAAGAGCCACGGTATCCAGGGTAATGTCAGCATACCACCAAGAAGGACCAACCACATCCAACAGGATTAACTGTGGACGCTGTAAGAGGATTGTATCCAAAAAACATAAAACCACGGCTGATCAAATCACGGCAGAATTCAATGTGCACCTCAACTCTCCTGTTTCCACCAGAACTGTCCGTCAGGACAATAAATAATTATTGTGGTCTAAAACCAGGTGTTTCAGTTTCATTGTCCAACCCCTGTATATTAGTAAGCATCTTTGCTATTGTAACAGTGCAGGCACAAGGTGTGAAAAAAAGACTAAAGACTGTTAATGGGGTGTAAGATAGCAGTGAGCATCCCAACACACCTTATGCAGGGTGTAAGATAGGGTTCTAAATTTTAAATGTCTATCACAAAAACTGAATAAACCCTTATTATAATCTCTGCATTAGCACTTACCCTTATCTCACACACTGCTGAGAGCGGTGCTGAAGCTGACCAGCTCTTGCATCATTTCTTGCTTTTCACCTGCAAGGCCTTGTTGCAGAAATTACCGCACTACATTACAGCTCTCTCTCTGTGCCTCTCAACATTTATAAATACATATAATTTCCCTGGCTCCTCGTACACGGATTGGATTTAGTAAGAAAGTGTTTTCTTTTAATGCACCTTTTCAAATGGGGAGAATTTGGCTAAATTGCGCTCAGTTGTGCTGAGCGTAATTCTGAGTGCAGATGTAGTGCATGCTGATTTCTGTAATTTAGTATTCCTACCAAAGTCAAAATCACTGTTTTATTATTTCATCTCACTGTTATTCTTCTTTGGTAAATTTAAAACACTTCTGTTAATTTACTTTCTGAGCCACAACCACCAAACCTTCTCATGCGAGCTGTTCTTTTCTTTTTCTATTAGTTTATTTAATATATCAATCCATCACCAATCAATTAATCACTTTTAAAAGTTTATAATAACTGGTCGCAATAAAGTAAAAGCTATTTGGTTTTATATGAATGGATTAAAAAACTCTAATATACAGCTCTTGAAAAAAATAAGAGACCGCTTAAAAATGACGAGTTTCTTTGATTTTACCAAATTGAAAACCTCTGCAATATAATCAAGAGGAAGATGGATGATTACAAGCCATCAAACCAAACTGAACTACTTGAATTTTGGCACCAGGAGTAAAGGCATAAAGTTATCAAAAGCAGTGTGTAAGACTGGTGGAGGAGAACATGATGCCAAGATGCATGAAAACTGTGATTAAAAAACAGGGTTATTCCACCAAATATTGATTTCTGAACTCTTAAAACTTTATGAATATCAACTTGTTTTCTTTACATTATTTGAGGTCTGAAAGCTCTTCATCTTTTTTGTTATTTCAGCCATTTCTCATTTTCTGCTAATAAATGCTCTAAATGACAATATTTTTATTTGGAATTTGGGAGAAATGTTGTTTGTAGTTTATAGAATAAAACAACATGGTTCCTTTTACTCAAACATAAACCTATAAATAGCAAAATCAGAGAAACTGATTCAAAAACTAAAGTGATCTCTTCTGTTTTTTTTGTCCAGAGCTGGTTGTCATAAGTCATCTCCACCTTCACAGGATTCAGATCAGTTGTAGATTAACACTGGAACATTAGAACTGGAAGTAGGACTGGGTGATTTGACAAAAAATATATACTATATTTGTAAAATATATAATGAAAATGATCTGTCTCAGTTGCTTTCAATGTTTCCATCTCCCATAATGCACCTCTCTCTCTGTCCCATCTGTCGCATATTCACTCTCTGTCTGTCAAAGGCAGTTTCTTTGTTCCTTAATAACCCCTTTTGACAGGTCAGAATCTCGGTCCATTTTTCACGTCTAAATCTTGAGGCTTTCTACTTGAGCATAACATAAAAAGGCTTTATGCTCGATTAGAAACACATAGAAACACAAGTCAAGTCAAGTCAAGAGGCTTTTATTGTCATTACATCTGAGTACAGGTACACAGTGTGATGAAATTACGTTCCTCCGGAACCATGGTGCAACATGGGACAACAAGCAATAGACAACATAAAGTGCAGGAGTGAGGACAGTGCAACATAAAATTATAAAATTATAACACTAAATAACAATAAATACAATAAATACAAAAGACGAGACAATTTAAAGACAGGACAGTGCAGTACCGATACGGTATAATAAAGTGTATAGTGGGGATAAGGTGCAGAGATGTGTGACATACTGTAACATATAGAACATATATAATCACAGCAGTTACTGAGGTAGAGTTTATAGTTTTTAAGAGTGCAGCAAATAAAGTCATGTCAGCCTCTGTGTGCTGACTGTGTGTGTGTGTGTGGGTGAAGTTCAGTTCTTTGTGAGTGTAAAGGGGGGGGTGTACAGTTTAGTTTTGTGTAAAGGGGGGGCTGTACAGTTTAGTTTTGTGCGAGTGTGTTGGGTGAGTGGTGGGTGGGGTGGGGGTTCAGTTCTGTCTCTGTGCGTTGAGAAGTCTGACTGCCTGGTGGATGAAGCTGTTGCAGAGTCTAGTAGTGGAGGCTCAGATGCTCCTGTATCTTCTGCCGGACGGCATCAGGGTGAAGAGTCCGTGTGAGGGATGGGTGGGGTCGTCCACAATGCTGGTGGCTTTGCGGATGCAGCGTGTGGTGTAGATCTCAGTTATGGAGGGAAGAGAGACTCCGATGATTTTCTCAGCTGTCCGCACTATCCGCTGTAGGGTCTTGCGGTCTGAGGTGTTGCAATTCCCAAACCAGACGGTAATGCAGGTGCTCAGGATGCTTTCTACAGTGCCTCTGTAGAACATGGTGAGGATGGGGGGTGGGAGATGTGCTTTCCTCAGTCTCCGCAGGAAGTAGAGGCGCTGCTGTGCTGATGGACCAGGTGAGGTTCTCTGCAATGTGAACACCGAGGAACTTGGTGTTATCCACAATTTCCACAGCAGAGCCGTTGATGTTCAGCGGGTGGTGGACACCTGGAGCTCTCCTGAAGTCAACAACCATCTCCTTGGTTTTATCCACGTTAAGAGATAGGTTGTTGGTTCTGCACCAGTCCGTCAGCCACTGCACCTCCTCTCTGTATGCTGACTCGTCGTTCTTGCTGATGAGGCCAACTACAGTTGTGTCATCAGCGAACTCGATGATGTGGTTTGAGCTGTACTTTGCAGTACAGTCATGAGTCAGCAGAGTGAACAGCAGTGGGCTGAGCACACAGCCCTGGGGGGCACCGGTGCTCAGTATGGTGGTGCTGGAGGTGTTGTTTCCAATCCTGACTGATTGTGGTCTCTCAGTCAGGAAGTCTAAAACCCAGTTACAGAGGAAGGAGTTCAGGCCCAGCAAGCTCAGTTTTCCTATCAGATGCTGAGGGATGATGGTGTTGAATGCTGAAATGAAGTCGATGAACAGCATTCGAACATAGCAGTCTTTGTTGTCCAGGTGGGTGAGAGCCAGGTGGAGCGCAGTAGAGATGGCATCGTCTGTTGATCTGTTTGGACGATACGCAAACTGCAGAGGGTCCAGTGAGGACGGGAGCTGGTTTTTGATGTGCCTCATGACCAGCTTCTCAAAGCACTTCATGATGATGGGAGTAAGTGCAATGGGACGGTAGTCATTAAGGCAGGACACTTGAGACTTCTTCGGCACAGGGACGATGGTGGTCGTCTTGAAGCACGTCGGCACGATTGCAGTACTCAGAGAGATGTTGAAAATGTCCGTGAGAACATCCGTGAGTTGTTCTGCACATCCTCTGAGCACTCTGCCAGGTATGCTGTCTGGTCCTGGGGCTTTCCGTGGGTTGACTCTAAGTAGAGTTCTCTGCACATCAGCTGAGGACAGGCACAGTACCTGGTCGTTTGGAGGAGGTGTGGTCTTCCTTGCTGTCGTGTAGTTCTGTGCTTCGAACCTTGCGTAGAAGGAGTTCAGTGCATCTGGAAGGGAGGCATCACTGTTACAAGCAGGGGAGGGTGACTTGTAGTTGGTGATGGTCTGGATGCCCTGCCAGATGCGCCGAGTGTCAGTAGTGTCCTGGAAGTGGGCGTGGATTTTCTTTGCATAGGTGCGATTTGCCTCTCTGATCCCCCGGGAGAGCTTGGCTCTAGCTGTTCGGAGGCCAGCCCTGTCCCCTGACTTAAAGGCCTTGTCTCGGATCTCAGCAGCACACGCACCTCTGCAGTCATCCACGGCTTCTGGTTGGGGCGGGTTGTGATGGTTTTGGAGACAGTAACATCCTCAATGCACTTGCTGATGTAGCCAGTCACTGAGTCTGTGTACTCCTCCAGGTTGATGGAGTCATCAGAGGTAGCAGCTTCTCTGAACATGTCCCAGTCAGTGTGCTCAAAACAGTCCTGAAGAGCAGAGATGGCTCCTGGAGGCCAGGTTGTTACTTGCTTCTTCTCTGATTTGGCACGTCTGATGAGCTGTCTGTATGCTGGGATGAGCATGACAGAAATATGATCAGAGTAGCCGTAGTGAGGGCGGGGCTCTGCTCTGTACGAACCGGGAATGTTAGTATACACACAATCGAGCAGGTTAGCTCCACGGGTTGGAAAATCCACACATAGAAATATTGAAGAAAATCTGCAACTGACAAAATTAAATGAATAAAACCGCTGCTTTCCTAAACTTGAAGATAACCCATTCAACCCTTTCATTTCATTTCGGTTATCTAGTTTCCATGTCTAATTTCAAACATGCAAAATTTGTGTTCTTGTTTTGTTTCTTGTTATTGATCTGAAATTATTTGATGCACAGAAAAAGTTATGTAGAGTTATGTATCATATACCCTGTATTATATATGGAGCTAGGTCTGGTTAAAAGTTACATGACCCTGATACTATACAGCAGGGGTCACTAATAGGAGGACCGCGGTCCGGGTCTGGACCCAGACGTTGTCCAATCCGGACCCAAACCAATAAACTACTGAGAAGGATTTAATACTGACAGTGTTCATTTAAAGCGGCGGAACGTTTATTGTCTTTACGGTTTACGTGCTTTACAGCGCAGTAAACTTACTGACCAATCACGTGTGCTGTAAAAAAACGCTCTCCTCTGCCAATCAGATCTGTGCAGATGCGAGAGCGCGGAGCCACACAGGCGAAGCAGGCGGTGAGAAGTGAGAGAATAAAGCGAGAAAAGCTAATACAGATGGTGCGCACCAGAAAAAGAGATTTAAATACTACCTTTATAAAACATACTAACAGTACTGTAACCGAGCGGTGTTACTTGGAGGAATTAAAGAGAAACAACCGAGACAAGAGTGCAAAATATTCCACTTCACTCCACCTGATCAGAACTCCTCAGCAAGAAAAAAAACCCTCACTCGCAGTCGCGCTCTCTCTGCTCCCAAAACAACCCTACCTCAACACTACGGCAACCCCCAGGGGACAAACAGCATTACCAATCAGTTTTACCCACAGCATAATAAAGTCTGATACAGTAATAATATTAAATAAAATAAAACTGCTGTTTTTTAAAAAAGCTGATATTTTGGCCAAGTTCAGCGAACATTTCTCCATATATTGTACGATTTATCATTCATGTAATTATTATCATGGAGGCGCAAATCTAATATAAATAAAATCAAATAGAATAAATATAGCATTTTAAAGCAAGGGTAACATACAGATTAGCATTAATAGACTTGATAAGTATGTAATTCAAAACAATACATATTGTTGAAATATACTAGTATATGTAATTTGTTTTGTCTTTCAGTTGTTGATGACATAAAACACTGACAGAACTACTAGGATTCTTCAGTAAACAGTATACAACACTGAATCATAACACAAAGTAAAAATGGCGACGGTCCGGACCTTGGCCTGAAGAAATTTTCTCTAACTGGACCGTACTGAATTGTAATTAAATATCCCTGCTATATAGGGTTAACTCTTTAGTCACATTAGTTTATTGTTGTCTATAAATTAGTGGTGTCAATTAATAAAAATCCATCATTCAATCATTGTTAGATTTTTAAATTAAATTACATTTACTAGTGGTGTTGATCCACTGTGTTTTATTATCAAGTCTAAAGTCTGCAGTTTTGTTTTCCCACAAAATCTTACAGCACTTCACGCTTCCCTCTGCTGACAACAACTTTTATGTAAATGCGGATTTCATTTTCCAGCAGGACTTGGCACACTGCCAATAGTACCAATTGGCCTTATATAGTATTCAAAATTTCATCATCAATAAAATAAATAAATCACTCTGTGTATAAACAACTATTTTCAAATTTTCAACTAAATTACAGAAATAAAGTAACTTCTCAATGATATTCTTATTGTTTGAGATGCACTAGTATATTAGAGGTGTCAGTTACTTTAAAATATAATAATCTGT